>NW_027167935.1:0-88597 GCF_040954835.1 Lepisosteus oculatus | reverse complement strand
AACTGAATCCCCATGTAACAGCAAGGCTAACAAGAGCCCACACACTCAGCTCTTAACCCCAGTGTGCAGAAAGGGTCAAAACGTGTTTTTCAGCAGAAATAAACATGTTTCTGCCAGTTTGGTCAACCCCATGTAAGTTATGGGGCAGTAACAGGACACTTTTCAAAACGTGTTTTTCAGCCCGAAATAAACACGTTTTTTCAGACAACTGAATCCCCATGTAACAGCAAGGCTCACTAGAGCCCACACACTCAGCTCTTAACCCCAGAGTGCAGAAAGGGTCAAAACGTGTTTTTCAGCAGAATAAACATGTTTCTGCAAGTTTGGTCAACCCCATGTAAGTTATGGGGCAGTAACAGGACACTTTTCAAAACGTGTTTTCAGCCCGAAATAAACGCGTTTTTCAGACAACTGAATCCCCATGTAACAGCAAGGCTAACTAGAGCCCACACACTCAGCTCTTAACCCCAGTGTGCAGAAAAGGTCAAAACGTGTTTTTCAGCAGAAATAAACATGTTTCTGCAAGTTTGGTCAACCGCATGTAAGTTATGGGGCAGTAACAGGACACATTTCAAAACTTGTTTTTCAGCCCGAAATAAACGCGTTTTTTCAGACAACTGAATCCCCATGTAACAGCAAGGCTAACTAGAGCCCACACACTCAGCTCTTAACCCCAGTGTGCAGAAAAGGTCAAAACGTGTTTTTCAGCAGAAATAAACATGTTTCTGCAAGTTTGGTCAACCGCATGTAAGTTATGGGGCAGTAACAGGACACATTTCAAAACGTGTTTTTCAGCCCGAAATAAACGCGTTTTTTCAGACAACTGAATCCCCATGTAACAGCAAGGCTCACTAGAGCCCACACACTCAGCTCTTAACCCCAGTGTGCAGAAAGGGTCAAACGTGTTTTTCAGCAGAAATAAACATGTTTCTGCAAGTTTGGTCAACCCCATGTAAGTTATGGGGCAGTAACAGCACACATTTCAAAACGTGTTTTTCATCCCGAAATAAACACGTTTTTTCAGACAACTGAATCCCCATGTAACAGCAAGGCTAACTAGAGCCCACACACTCAGCTCTTAACCCCAGTGTGCAGAAAAGGTCAAAACGTGTTTTTCAGCAGAAATAAACATGTTTCTGCAAGTTTGGTCAACCGCATGTAAGTTATGGGGCAGTAACAGGACACTTTTCAAAACGTGTTTTTCAGCCCGAAATAAACGCGTTTTTTCAGACAACTGAATCCCCATGTAACAGAAAGGCTAACTAGAGCCCACACACTCAGCTCTTAACCCCAGTGTGCAGAAAGAGTCAAAACGTGTTTTTCAGCAGAAATAAACATGTTTCTGCAAGTTTGGTCAACCCCATGTAAGTTATGGGGCAGTAACAGGACACTTTTCAAAACGTGTTTTTCAGCCCGAAATAAACGCGTTTTTTCAGACAACTGAATCCCCATGTAACAGCAAGGCTAACTAGAGCCCACACACTCAGCTCTTAACCCCAGTGTGCAGAAAGGGTCAAAACGTGTTTTTCAGCAGAAATAAACATGTTTCTGCAAGTTTGGTCAACCCCATGTAAGTTATGGGGCAGTAACAGCACACATTTCAAAACGTGTTTTTCAGCCCGAAATAAACACGTTTTTTCAGACAACTGAATCCCCATGTAACAGCAAGGCTCACTAGAGCCCACACACTCAGCTCTTAACCCCAGTGTGCAGAAAGGGTCAAAACGTGTTTTTCAGCAGAAATAAACATGTTTCTGCAAGTTTGGTCAACCCCATGTAAGTTATGGGGCAGTAACAGGACACTTTTCAAAACGTGTTTTTCAGCCCGAAATAAACACGTTTTTTCAGACAACTGAATGCCCATGTAACAGCAAGGCTAACTAGAGCCCACACACTCAGCTCTTAACCCCAGTGTGCAGAAAGGGTCAAAACGTGTTTTTCAGCAGAAATAAACATGTTTCTGCAAGTTTTGGTCAACCCCATGTAAGTTATGGGGCAGTAACAGGACACTTTTCAAAACGTGTTTTTCAGCCCGAAATAAACACGTTTTTTCAGACAACTGAATGCCCATGTAACAGCAAGGCTAACTAGAGCCCAGACACTCAGCTCTTAACCCCAGTGTGCAGAAAGGGTCAAAACGTGTTTTTCAGCAGAAATAAACATGTTTCTGCAAGTTTGGTCAACCCCATGTAAGTTATGGGGCAGTAACAGCACACATTTCAAAACGTGTTTTTCATCCCGAAATAAACACGTTTTTTCAGACAACTGAATCCCCATGTAACAGCAAGGCTAACTAGAGCCCACACACTCAGCTCTTAACCCCAGTGTGCAGAAAAGGTCAAAACGTGTTTTTCAGCAGAAATAAACATGTTTCTGCAAGTTTGGTCAACCGCATGTAAGTTATGGGGCAGTAACAGGACACTTTTCAAAACGTGTTTTTCAGCCCGAAATAAACGCGTTTTTTCAGACAACTGAATCCCCATGTAACAGAAAGGCTAACTAGAGCCCCACACACTCAGCTCTTAACCCCAGTGTGCAGAAAGGGGCAAAACGTGTTTTTCAGCAGAAATAAACATGTTTCTGCCAGTTTGGTCAAACCCATGTAAGTTATGGGGCAGTAACAGGACACTTTTCAAAACGTGTTTTTCAGCCCGAAATAAACGCGTTTTTTCAGACAACTGAATCCCCATGTAACAGCAAGGCTAACTAGAGCCCACACACTCAGCTCTTAACCCCAGTGTGCAGAAAAGGTCAAAACGTGTTTTTCAGCAGAAATAAACATGTTTCTGCAAGTTTGGTCAACCCCATGTAAGTTATGGGGCAGTAACAGGACACTTTTCAAAACGTGTTTTTCAGCCCGAAATAAACACGTTTTTTCAGACAACTGAATCCCCATGTAACAGCAAGGCTCACTAGAGCCCACACACTCAGCTCTTAACCCCAGTGTGCAGAAAGGGTCAAAACGTGTTTTTCAGCAGAAATAAACATGTTTCTGCAAGTTTGGTCAACCCCATGTAAGTTATGGGGCAGTAACAGCACACATTTCAAAACGTGTTTTTCAGCCCGAAATAAACACGTTTTTTCAGACAACTGAATCCCCATGTAACAGCAAGGCTCACTAGAGCCCACACACTCAGCTCTTAACCCCAGTGTGCAGAAAGGGTCAAAACGTGTTTTTCAGCAGAAATAAACATGTTTCTGCAAGTTTGGTCAACCCCATGTAAGTTATGGGGCAGTAACAGGACACTTTTCAAAACGTGTTTTTCAGCCCGAAATAAACACGTTTTTTCAGACAACTGAATGCCCATGTAACAGCAAGGCTAACTAGAGCCCACACACTCAGCTCTTAACCCCAGTGTGCAGAAAGGGTCAAAACGTGTTTTTCAGCAGAAATAAACATGTTTCTGCAAGTTTGGTCAACCCCATGTAAGTTATGGGGCAGTAACAGGACACTTTTCAAAACGTGTTTTTCAGCCCGAAATAAACACGTTTTTTCAGACAACTGAATGCCCATGTAACAGCAAGGCTAACTAGAGCCCAGACACTCAGCTCTTAACCCCAGTGTGCAGAAAGGGTCAAAACGTGTTTTTCAGCAGAAATAAACATGTTTCTGCAAGTTTGGTCAACCCCATGTAAGTTATGGGGCAGTAACAGCACACATTTCAAAACGTGTTTTTCATCCCGAAATAAACACGTTTTTTCAGACAACTGAATCCCCATGTAACAGCAAGGCTAACTAGAGCCCACACACTCAGCTCTTAACCCCAGTGTGCAGAAAAGGTCAAAACGTGTTTTTCAGCAGAAATAAACATGTTTCTGCAAGTTTGGTCAACCGCATGTAAGTTATGGGGCAGTAACAGGACACTTTTCAAAACGTGTTTTTCAGCCCGAAATAAACGCGTTTTTTCAGACAACTGAATCCCCATGTAACAGAAAGGCTAACTAGAGCCCACACACTCAGCTCTTAACCCCAGTGTGCAGAAAGGGGCAAAACGTGTTTTTCAGCAGAAATAAACATGTTTCTGCCAGTTTGGTCAAACCCATGTAAGTTATGGGGCAGTAACAGGACACTTTTCAAAACGTGTTTTTCAGCCCGAAATAAACGCGTTTTTTCAGACAACTGAATCCCCATGTAACAGCAAGGCTAACTAGAGCCCACACACTCAGCTCTTAACCCCAGTGTGCAGAAAGGGTCAAAACGTGTTTTTCAGCAGAAATAAACATGTTTCTGCAAGTTTGGTCAACCCCATGTAAGTTATGGGGCAGTAACAGCACACATTTCAAAACGTGTTTTTCAGCCCGAAATAAACACGTTTTTTCAGACAACTGAATCCCCATGTAACAGCAAGGCTCACTAGAGCCCACACACTCAGCTCTTAACCCCAGTGTGCAGAAAGGGTCAAAACGTGTTTTTCAGCAGAAATAAACATGTTTCTGCAAGTTTGGTCAACCGCATGTAAGTTATGGGGCAGTAACAGGACACTTTTCAAAACGTGTTTTTCAGCCCGAAATAAACGCGTTTTTTCAGACAACTGAATCCCCATGTAACAGAAAGGCTAACTAGAGCCCACACACTCAGCTCTTAACCCCAGTGTGCAGAAAGGGTCAAAACGTGTTTTTCAGCAGAAATAAACATATTTCTGCAAGTTTGGTCAACCCCATGTAAGTTATGGGGCAGTAACAGGACACTTTTCAAAACGTGTTTTTCAGCCCGAAATAAACGCGTTTTTTCAGACAACTGAATCCCCATGTAACAGCAAGGCTAACAAGAGCCCACACACTCAGCTCTTAACCCCAGTGTGCAGAAAGGGTCAAAACGTGTTTTTCAGCAGAAATAAACATGTTTCTGCCAGTTTGGTCAACCCCATGTAAGTTATGGGGCAGTAACAGGACACTTTTCAAAACGTGTTTTTCAGCCCGAAATAAACACGTTTTTTCAGACAACTGAATCCCCATGTAACAGCAAGGCTCACTAGAGCCCACACACTCAGCTCTTAACCCCAGAGTGCAGAAAGGGTCAAAACGTGTTTTTCAGCAGAAATAAACATGTTTCTGCAAGTTTGGTCAACCCCATGTAAGTTATGGGGCAGTAACAGGACACTTTTCAAAACGTGTTTTTCAGCCCGAAATAAACGCGTTTTTTCAGACAACTGAATCCCCATGTAACAGCAAGGCTAACTAGAGCCCACACACTCAGCTCTTAACCCCAGTGTGCAGAAAAGGTCAAAACGTGTTTTTCAGCAGAAATAAACATGTTTCTGCAAGTTTGGTCAACCGCATGTAAGTTATGGGGCAGTAACAGGACACATTTCAAAACTTGTTTTTCAGCCCGAAATAAACGCGTTTTTTCAGACAACTGAATCCCCATGTAACAGCAAGGCTACTAGAGCCCACACACTCAGCTCTTAACCCCAGTGTGCAGAAAAGGTCAAAACGTGTTTTTCAGCAGAAATAAACATGTTTCTGCAAGTTTGGTCAACCGCATGTAAGTTATGGGGCAGTAACAGGACACATTTCAAAACGTGTTTTTCAGCCCGAAATAAACGCGTTTTTCAGACAACTGAATCCCCATGTAACAGCAAGGCTCACTAGAGCCCACACACTCAGCTCTTAACCCCAGTGTGCAGAAAGGGTCAAAACGTGTTTTTCAGCAGAAATAAACGTTTCTGCAAGTTTGGTCAACCCCATGTAAGTTATGGGGCAGTAACAGGACACTTTTCAAAACGTGTTTTTCAGCCCGAAATAAACGCGTTTTTTTAGACAACTGAATCCCCATGTAACAGCAAGGCTAACTAGAGCCCACACACTCAGCTCTTAACCCCAGTGTGCAGAAAGGGTCAAAACGTGTTTTTCAGCAGAAATAAACATGTTTCTGCAAGTTTGGTCAACCCCATGTAAGTTATGGGGCAGTAACAGCACACATTTCAAAACGTGTTTTTCAGCCCGAAATAAACACGTTTTTTCAGACAACTGAATCCCCATGTAACAGCAAGGCTCACTAGAGCCCACACACTCAGCTCTTAACCCCAGTGTGCAGAAAGGGTCAAAACGTGTTTTTCAGCAGAAATAAACATGTTTCTGCAAGTTTGGTCAACCCCATGTAAGTTATGGGGCAGTAACAGCACACATTTCAAAACGTGTTTTTCAGCCCGAAATAAACGCGTTTTTTCAGACAACTGAATCCCCATGTAACAGCAAGGCTCACTAGAGCCCACACACTCAGCTCTTAACCCCAGTGTGCAGAAAGGGTCAAAACGTGTTTTTCAGCAGAAATAAACATGTTTCTGCCAGTTTGGTCAACCCCATGTAAGTTATGGGGCAGTAACAGGACACTTTTCAAAACGTGTTTTTCAGCCCGAAATAAACACGTTTTTTCAGACAACTGAATCCCCATGTAACAGCAAGGCTCACTAGAGCCCACACACTCAGCTCTTAACCCCAGTGTGCAGAAAGGGTCAAAACGTGTTTTTCAGCAGAAATAAACATGTTTCTGCAAGTTTGGTCAACCCCATGTAAGTTATGGGGCAGTAACAGGACACTTTTCAAAACGTGTTTTTCAGCCCGAAATAAACGCGTTTTTTCAGACAACTGAATCCCCATGTAACAGCAAGGCTAACTAGAGCCCACACACTCAGCTCTTAACCCCAGTGTGCAGAAAAGGTCAAAACGTGTTTTTCAGCAGAAATAAACATGTTTCTGCAAGTTTGGTCAACCGCATGTAAGTTATGGGGCAGTAACAGGACACATTTCAAAACGTGTTTTTCAGCCCGAAATAAACGCGTTTTTTCAGACAACTGAATCCCCATGTAACAGCAAGGCTAACTAGAGCCCACACACTCAGCTCTTAACCCCAGTGTGCAGAAAAGGTCAAAACGTGTTTTTCAGCAGAAATAAACATGTTTCTGCAAGTTTGGTCAACCGCATGTAAGTTATGGGGCAGTAACAGGACACATTTCAAAACGTGTTTTTCAGCCCGAAATAAACGCGTTTTTTCAGACAACTGAATCCCCATGTAACAGCAAGGCTCACTAGAGCCCACACACTCAGCTCTTAACCCCAGTGTGCAGAAAGGGTCAAAACGTGTTTTTCAGCAGAAATAAACATGTTTCTGCAAGTTTGGTCAACCCCATGTAAGTTATGGGGCAGTAACAGGACACTTTTCAAAACGTGTTTTTCAGCCCGAAATAAACGCGTTTTTTCAGACAACTGAATCCCCATGTAACAGCAAGGCTAACTAGAGCCCACACACTCAGCTCTTAACCCCAGTGTGCAGAAAGGGTCAAAACGTGTTTTTCAGCAGAAATAAACATGTTTCTGCAAGTTTGGTCAACCCCATGTAAGTTATGGGGCAGTAACAGCACACATTTCAAAACGTGTTTTTCAGCCCGAAATAAACACGTTTTTTCAGACAACTGAATCCCCATGTAACAGCAAGGCTCACTAGAGCCCACACACTCAGCTCTTAACCCCAGTGTGCAGAAAGGGTCAAAACGTGGTTTTCAGCAGAAATAAACATGTTTCTGCAAGTTTGGTCAACCCCATGTAAGTTATGGGGCAGTAACAGGACACTTTTCAAAACGTGTTTTTCAGCCCGAAATAAACACGTTTTTTCAGACAACTGAATGCCCATGTAACAGCAAGGCTAACTAGAGCCCACACACTCAGCTCTTAACCCCAGTGTGCAGAAAGGGTCAAAACGTGGTTTTCAGCAGAAATAAACATGTTTCTGCAAGTTTGGTCAACCCCATGTAAGTTATGGGGCAGTAACAGGACACTTTTCAAAACGTGTTTTTCAGCCCGAAATAAACACGTTTTTTCAGACAACTGAATCCCCATGTAACAGAAAGGCTAACTAGAGCCCACACACTCAGCTCTTAACCCCAGTGTGCAGAAAGGGTCAAAACGTGTTTTTCAGCAGAAATAAACATATTTCTGCAAATTTGGTCAACCCCATGTAAGTTATGGGGCAGTAACAGGACACTTTTCAAAACGTGTTTTTCAGCCCGAAATAAACGCGTTTTTTCAGACAACTGAATCCCCATGTAACAGCAAGGCTAACAAGAGCCCACACACTCAGCTCTTAACCCCAGTGTGCAGAAAGGGTCAAAACGTGTTTTTCAGCAGAAATAAACATGTTTCTGCCAGTTTGGTCAACCCCATGTAAGTTATGGGGCAGTAACAGGACACTTTTCAAAACGTGTTTTTCAGCCCGAAATAAACACGTTTTTTCAGACAACTGAATCCCCATGTAACAGCAAGGCTCACTAGAGCCCACACACTCAGCTCTTAACCCCAGTGTGCAGAAAGGGTCAAAACGTGTTTTTCAGCAGAAATAAACATGTTTCTGCAAGTTTGGTCAACCCCATGTAAGTTATGGGGCAGTAACAGGACACTTTTCAAAACGTGTTTTTCAGCCTGAAATAAACGCGTTTTTTCAGACAACTGAATCCCCATGTAACAGCAAGGCTAACTAGAGCCCACACACTCAGCTCTTAACCCCAGTGTGCAGAAAAGGTCAAAACGTGTTTTTCAGCAGAAATAAACATGTTTCTGCAAGTTTGGTCAACCGCATGTAAGTTATGGGGCAGTAACAGGACACATTTCAAAACTTGTTTTTCAGCCCGAAATAAACGCGTTTTTTCAGACAACTGAATCCCCATGTAACAGCAAGGCTAACTAGAGCCCACACACTCAGCTCTTAACCCCAGTGTGCAGAAAAGGTCAAAACGTGTTTTTCAGCAGAAATAAACATGTTTCTGCAAGTTTGGTCAACCTCATGTAAGTTATGGGGCAGTAACAGGACACATTTCAAAACGTGTTTTTCAGCCCGAAATAAACGCGTTTTTTCAGACAACTGAATCCCCATGTAACAGCAAGGCTCACTAGAGCCCACACACTCAGCTCTTAACCCCAGTGTGCAGAAAGGGTCAAAACGTGTTTTTCAGCAGAAATAAACGTTTCTGCAAGTTTGGTCAACCCCATGTAAGTTATGGGGCAGTAACAGCACACATTTCAAAACGTGTTTTTCAGCCCGAAATAAACACGTTTTTTCAGACAACTGAATCCCCATGTAACAGCAAGGCTCACTAGAGCCCACACACTCAGCTCTTAACCCCAGTGTGCAGAAAGGGTCAAAACGTGTTTTTCAGCAGAAATAAACATGTTTCTGCAAGTTTGGTCAACCCCATGTAAGTTATGGGGCAGTAACAGCACACATTTCAAAACGTGTTTTTCAGCCCGAAATAAACACGTTTTTTCAGACAACTGAATCCCCATGTAACAGCAAGGCTCACTAGAGCCCACACACTCAGCTCTTAACCCCAGTGTGCAGAAAGGGTCAAAACGTGTTTTTCAGCAGAAATAAACATGTTTCTGCAAGTTTGGTCAACCCCATGTAAGTTATGGGGCAGTAACAGCACACATTTCAAAACGTGTTTTTCAGCCCGAAATAAACGCGTTTTTTCAGACAACTGAATCCCCATGTAACAGCAAGGCTCACTAGAGCCCACACACTCAGCTCTTAACCCCAGTGTGCAGAAAGGGTCAAAACGTGTTTTTCAGCAGAAATAAACATGTTTCTGCCAGTTTGGTCAACCCCATGTAAGTTATGGGGCAGTAACAGGACACTTTTCAAAACGTGTTTTTCAGCCCGAAATAAACACGTTTTTTCAGACAACTGAATCCCCATGTAACAGCAAGGCTCACTAGAGCCCACACACTCAGCTCTTAACCCCAGTGTGCAGAAAGGGTCAAAACGTGTTTTTCAGCAGAAATAAACATGTTTCTGCAAGTTTGGTCAACCCCATGTAAGTTATGGGGCAGTAACAGGACACTTTTCAAAACGTGTTTTTCAGCCCGAAATAAACGCGTTTTTTCAGACAACTGAATCCCCATGTAACAGCAAGGCTAACTAGAGCCCACACACTCAGCTCTTAACCCCAGTGTGCAGAAAAGGTCAAAACGTGTTTTTCAGCAGAAATAAACATGTTTCTGCAAGTTTGGTCAACCGCATGTAAGTTATGGGGCAGTAACAGGACACATTTCAAAACGTGTTTTTCAGCCCGAAATAAACGCGTTTTTTCAGACAACTGAATCCCCATGTAACAGCAAGGCTAACTAGAGCCCACACACTCAGCTCTTAACCCCAGTGTGCAGAAAAGGTCAAAACGTGTTTTTCAGCAGAAATAAACATGTTTCTGCAAGTTTGGTCAACCGCATGTAAGTTATGGGGCAGTAACAGGACACATTTCAAAACGTGTTTTTCAGCCCGAAATAAACGCGTTTTTTCAGACAACTGAATCCCCATGTAACAGCAAGGCTCACTAGAGCCCACACACTCAGCTCTTAACCCCAGTGTGCAGAAAGGGTCAAAACGTGTTTTTCAGCAGAAATAAACATGTTTCTGCAAGTTTGGTCAACCCCATGTAAGTTATGGGGCAGTAACAGGACACTTTTCAAAACGTGTTTTTCAGCCCGAAATAAACGCGTTTTTTCAGACAACTGAATCCCCATGTAACAGCAAGGCTAACTAGAGCCCACACACTCAGCTCTTAACCCCAGTGTGCAGAAAGGGTCAAAACGTGTTTTTCAGCAGAAATAAACATGTTTCTGCAAGTTTGGTCAACCCCATGTAAGTTATGGGGCAGTAACAGCACACATTTCAAAACGTGTTTTTCAGCCCGAAATAAACGCGTTTTTTCAGACAACTGAATCCCCATGTAACAGCAAGGCTCACTAGAGCCCACACACTCAGCTCTTAACCCCAGTGTGCAGAAAGGGTCAAAACGTGTTTTTCAGCAGAAATAAACATGTTTCTGCCAGTTTGGTCAACCCCATGTAAGTTATGGGGCAGTAACAGGACACTTTTCAAAACGTGTTTTTCAGCCCGAAATAAACACGTTTTTTCAGACAACTGAATCCCCATGTAACAGCAAGGCTCACTAGAGCCCACACACTCAGCTCTTAACCCCAGTGTGCAGAAAGGGTCAAAACGTGTTTTTCAGCAGAAATAAACATGTTTCTGCAAGTTTGGTCAACCCCATGTAAGTTATGGGGCAGTAACAGGACACTTTTCAAAACGTGTTTTTCAGCCCGAAATAAACGCGTTTTTTCAGACAACTGAATCCCCATGTAACAGCAAGGCTAACTAGAGCCCACACACTCAGCTCTTAACCCCAGTGTGCAGAAAAGGTCAAAACGTGTTTTTCAGCAGAAATAAACATGTTTCTGCAAGTTTGGTCAACCGCATGTAAGTTATGGGGCAGTAACAGGACACATTTCAAAACGTGTTTTTCAGCCCGAAATAAACGCGTTTTTTCAGACAACTGAATCCCCATGTAACAGCAAGGCTAACTAGAGCCCACACACTCAGCTCTTAACCCCAGTGTGCAGAAAAGGTCAAAACGTGTTTTTCAGCAGAAATAAACATGTTTCTGCAAGTTTGGTCAACCGCATGTAAGTTATGGGGCAGTAACAGGACACATTTCAAAACGTGTTTTTCAGCCCGAAATAAACGCGTTTTTTCAGACAACTGAATCCCCATGTAACAGCAAGGCTCACTAGAGCCCACACACTCAGCTCTTAACCCCAGTGTGCAGAAAGGGTCAAAACGTGTTTTTCAGCAGAAATAAACATGTTTCTGCAAGTTTGGTCAACCCCATGTAAGTTATGGGGCAGTAACAGGACACTTTTCAAAACGTGTTTTTCAGCCCGAAATAAACGCGTTTTTTCAGACAACTGAATCCCCATGTAACAGCAAGGCTAACTAGAGCCCACACACTCAGCTCTTAACCCCAGTGTGCAGAAAGGGTCAAAACGTGTTTTTCAGCAGAAATAAACATGTTTCTGCAAGTTTGGTCAACCCCATGTAAGTTATGGGGCAGTAACAGCACACATTTCAAAACGTGTTTTTCAGCCCGAAATAAACACGTTTTTTCAGACAACTGAATCCCCATGTAACAGCAAGGCTCACTAGAGCCCACACACTCAGCTCTTAACCCCAGTGTGCAGAAAGGGTCAAAACGTGGTTTTCAGCAGAAATAAACATGTTTCTGCAAGTTTGGTCAACCCCATGTAAGTTATGGGGCAGTAACAGGACACTTTTCAAAACGTGTTTTTCAGCCCGAAATAAACACGTTTTTTCAGACAACTGAATGCCCATGTAACAGCAAGGCTAACTAGAGCCCACACACTCAGCTCTTAACCCCAGTGTGCAGAAAGGGTCAAAACGTGGTTTTCAGCAGAAATAAACATGTTTCTGCAAGTTTGGTCAACCCCATGTAAGTTATGGGGCAGTAACAGGACACTTTTCAAAACGTGTTTTTCAGCCCGAAATAAACACGTTTTTTCAGACAACTGAATCCCCATGTAACAGAAAGGCTAACTAGAGCCCACACACTCAGCTCTTAACCCCAGTGTGCAGAAAGGGTCAAAACGTGTTTTTCAGCAGAAATAAACATATTTCTGCAAATTTGGTCAACCCCATGTAAGTTATGGGGCAGTAACAGGACACTTTTCAAAACGTGTTTTTCAGCCCGAAATAAACGCGTTTTTTCAGACAACTGAATCCCCATGTAACAGCAAGGCTAACAAGAGCCCACACACTCAGCTCTTAACCCCAGTGTGCAGAAAGGGTCAAAACGTGTTTTTCAGCAGAAATAAACATGTTTCTGCCAGTTTGGTCAACCCCATGTAAGTTATGGGGCAGTAACAGGACACTTTTCAAAACGTGTTTTTCAGCCCGAAATAAACACGTTTTTTCAGACAACTGAATCCCCATGTAACAGCAAGGCTCACTAGAGCCCACACACTCAGCTCTTAACCCCAGTGTGCAGAAAGGGTCAAAACGTGTTTTTCAGCAGAAATAAACATGTTTCTGCAAGTTTGGTCAACCCCATGTAAGTTATGGGGCAGTAACAGGACACTTTTCAAAACGTGTTTTTCAGCCTGAAATAAACGCGTTTTTTCAGACAACTGAATCCCCATGTAACAGCAAGGCTAACTAGAGCCCACACACTCAGCTCTTAACCCCAGTGTGCAGAAAAGGTCAAAACGTGTTTTCAGCAGAAATAAACATGTTTCTGCAAGTTTGGTCAACCGCATGTAAGTTATGGGGCAGTAACAGGACACATTTCAAAACTTGTTTTTCAGCCCGAAATAAACGCGTTTTTTCAGACAACTGAATCCCCATGTAACAGCAAGGCTAACTAGAGCCCACACACTCAGCTCTTAACCCCAGTGTGCAGAAAAGGTCAAAACGTGTTTTTCAGCAGAAATAAACATGTTTCTGCAAGTTTGGTCAACCTCATGTAAGTTATGGGGCAGTAACAGGACACTTTTCAAAACGTGTTTTTCAGCCCGAAATAAACACGTTTTTTCAGACAACTGAATCCCCATGTAACAGCAAGGCTCACTAGAGCCCACACACTCAGCTCTTAACCCCAGTGTGCAGAAAGGGTCAAAACGTGTTTTTCAGCAGAAATAAACATGTTTCTGCAAGTTTGGTCAACCCCATGTAAGTTATGGGGCAGTAACAGGACACTTTTCAAAACGTGTTTTTCAGCCCGAAATAAACGCGTTTTTTCAGACAACTGAATCCCCATGTAACAGCAAGGCTAACTAGAGCCCACACACTCAGCTCTTAACCCCAGTGTGCAGAAAAGGTCAAAACGTGTTTTTCAGCAGAAATAAACATGTTTCTGCAAGTTTGGTCAACCGCATGTAAGTTATGGGGCAGTAACAGGACACATTTCAAAACGTGTTTTTCAGCCCGAAATAAACGCGTTTTTTCAGACAACTGAATCCCCATGTAACAGCAAGGCTAACTAGAGCCCACACACTCAGCTCTTAACCCCAGTGTGCAGAAAAGGTCAAAACGTGTTTTTCAGCAGAAATAAACATGTTTCTGCAAGTTTGGTCAACCGCATGTAAGTTATGGGGCAGTAACAGGACACATTTCAAAACGTGTTTTTCAGCCCGAAATAAACGCGTTTTTTCAGACAACTGAATCCCCATGTAACAGCAAGGCTCACTAGAGCCCACACACTCAGCTCTTAACCCCAGTGTGCAGAAAGGGTCAAAACGTGTTTTTCAGCAGAAATAAACATGTTTCTGCAAGTTTGGTCAACCCCATGTAAGTTATGGGGCAGTAACAGGACACTTTTCAAAACGTGTTTTTCAGCCCGAAATAAACGCGTTTTTTCAGACAACTGAATCCCCATGTAACAGCAAGGCTAACTAGAGCCCACACACTCAGCTCTTAACCCCAGTGTGCAGAAAGGGTCAAAACGTGTTTTTCAGCAGAAATAAACATGTTTCTGCAAGTTTGGTCAACCCCATGTAAGTTATGGGGCAGTAACAGCACACATTTCAAAACGTGTTTTTCAGCCCGAAATAAACACGTTTTTCAGACAACTGAATCCCCATGTAACAGCAAGGCTCACTAGAGCCCACACACTCAGCTCTTAACCCCAGTGTGCAGAAAGGGTCAAAACGTGGTTTTCAGCAGAAATAAACATGTTTCTGCAAGTTTGGTCAACCCCATGTAAGTTATGGGGCAGTAACAGGACACTTTTCAAAACGTGTTTTTCAGCCCGAAATAAACACGTTTTTTCAGACAACTGAATGCCCATGTAACAGCAAGGCTAACTAGAGCCCACACACTCAGCTCTTAACCCCAGTGTGCAGAAAGGGTCAAAACGTGGTTTTCAGCAGAAATAAACATGTTTCTGCAAGTTTGGTCAACCCCATGTAAGTTATGGGGCAGTAACAGGACACTTTTCAAAACGTGTTTTTCAGCCCGAAATAAACACGTTTTTTCAGACAACTGAATCCCCATGTAACAGAAAGGCTAACTAGAGCCCACACACTCAGCTCTTAACCCCAGTGTGCAGAAAGGGTCAAAACGTGTTTTTCAGCAGAAATAAACATATTTCTGCAAATTTGGTCAACCCCATGTAAGTTATGGGGCAGTAACAGGACACTTTTCAAAACGTGTTTTTCAGCCCGAAATAAACGCGTTTTTTCAGACAACTGAATCCCCATGTAACAGCAAGGCTAACAAGAGCCCACACACTCAGCTCTTAACCCCAGTGTGCAGAAAGGGTCAAAACGTGTTTTTCAGCAGAAATAAACATGTTTCTGCCAGTTTGGTCAACCCCATGTAAGTTATGGGGCAGTAACAGGACACTTTTCAAAACGTGTTTTTCAGCCCGAAATAAACACGTTTTTTCAGACAACTGAATCCCCATGTAACAGCAAGGCTCACTAGAGCCCACACACTCAGCTCTTAACCCCAGTGTGCAGAAAGGGTCAAAACGTGTTTTTCAGCAGAAATAAACATGTTTCTGCAAGTTTGGTCAACCCCATGTAAGTTATGGGGCAGTAACAGGACACTTTTCAAAACGTGTTTTTCAGCCTGAAATAAACGCGTTTTTTCAGACAACTGAATCCCCATGTAACAGCAAGGCTAACTAGAGCCCACACACTCAGCTCTTAACCCCAGTGTGCAGAAAAGGTCAAAACGTGTTTTTCAGCAGAAATAAACATGTTTCTGCAAGTTTGGTCAACCGCATGTAAGTTATGGGGCAGTAACAGGACACATTTCAAAACTTGTTTTTCAGCCCGAAATAAACGCGTTTTTTCAGACAACTGAATCCCCATGTAACAGCAAGGCTAACTAGAGCCCACACACTCAGCTCTTAACCCCAGTGTGCAGAAAAGGTCAAAACGTGTTTTTCAGCAGAAATAAACATGTTTCTGCAAGTTTGGTCAACCTCATGTAAGTTATGGGGCAGTAACAGGACACATTTCAAAACGTGTTTTTCAGCCCGAAATAAACGCGTTTTTTCAGACAACTGAATCCCCATGTAACAGCAAGGCTCACTAGAGCCCACACACTCAGCTCTTAACCCCAGTGTGCAGAAAGGGTCAAAACGTGTTTTTCAGCAGAAATAAACGTTTCTGCAAGTTTGGTCAACCCCATGTAAGTTATGGGGCAGTAACAGCACACATTTCAAAACGTGTTTTTCAGCCCGAAATAAACACGTTTTTTCAGACAACTGAATCCCCATGTAACAGCAAGGCTCACTAGAGCCCACACACTCAGCTCTTAACCCCAGTGTGCAGAAAGGGTCAAAACGTGTTTTTCAGCAGAAATAAACATGTTTCTGCAAGTTTGGTCAACCCCATGTAAGTTATGGGCAGTAACAGCACACATTTCAAAACGTGTTTTTCAGCCCGAAATAAACACGTTTTTTCAGACAACTGAATCCCCATGTAACAGCAAGGCTCACTAGAGCCCACACACTCAGCTCTTAACCCCAGTGTGCAGAAAGGGTCAAAACGTGTTTTTCAGCAGAAATAAACATGTTTCTGCAAGTTTGGTCAACCCCATGTAAGTTATGGGGCAGTAACAGCACACATTTCAAAACGTGTTTTTCAGCCCGAAATAAACGCGTTTTTCAGACAACTGAATCCCCATGTAACAGCAAGGCTCACTAGAGCCCACACACTCAGCTCTTAACCCCAGTGTGCAGAAAGGGTCAAAACGTGTTTTTCAGCAGAAATAAACATGTTTCTGCCAGTTTGGTCAACCCCATGTAAGTTATGGGGCAGTAACAGGACACTTTTCAAAACGTGTTTTTCAGCCCGAAATAAACACGTTTTTTCAGACAACTGAATCCCCATGTAACAGCAAGGCTCACTAGAGCCCACACACTCAGCTCTTAACCCCAGTGTGCAGAAAGGGTCAAAACGTGTTTTTCAGCAGAAATAAACATGTTTCTGCAAGTTTGGTCAACCCCATGTAAGTTATGGGGCAGTAACAGGACACTTTTCAAAACGTGTTTTTCAGCCCGAAATAAACGCGTTTTTTCAGACAACTGAATCCCCATGTAACAGCAAGGCTAACTAGAGCCCACACACTCAGCTCTTAACCCCAGTGTGCAGAAAAGGTCAAAACGTGTTTTTCAGCAGAAATAAACATGTTTCTGCAAGTTTGGTCAACCGCATGTAAGTTATGGGGCAGTAACAGGACACATTTCAAAACGTGTTTTTCAGCCCGAAATAAACGCGTTTTTTCAGACAACTGAATCCCCATGTAACAGCAAGGCTAACTAGAGCCCACACACTCAGCTCTTAACCCCAGTGTGCAGAAAAGGTCAAAACGTGTTTTTCAGCAGAAATAAACATGTTTCTGCAAGTTTGGTCAACCGCATGTAAGTTATGGGGCAGTAACAGGACACATTTCAAAACGTGTTTTTCAGCCCGAAATAAACGCGTTTTTTCAGACAACTGAATCCCCATGTAACAGCAAGGCTCACTAGAGCCCACACACTCAGCTCTTAACCCCAGTGTGCAGAAAGGGTCAAAACGTGTTTTTCAGCAGAAATAAACATGTTTCTGCAAGTTTGGTCAACCCCATGTAAGTTATGGGGCAGTAACAGGACACTTTTCAAAACGTGTTTTTCAGCCCGAAATAAACGCGTTTTTTCAGACAACTGAATCCCCATGTAACAGCAAGGCTAACTAGAGCCCACACACTCAGCTCTTAACCCCAGTGTGCAGAAAGGGTCAAAACGTGTTTTTCAGCAGAAATAAACATGTTTCTGCAAGTTTGGTCAACCCCATGTAAGTTATGGGGCAGTAACAGCACACATTTCAAAACGTGTTTTTCAGCCCGAAATAAACACGTTTTTTCAGACAACTGAATCCCCATGTAACAGCAAGGCTCACT
Organism: Lepisosteus oculatus; assembly: GCF_040954835.1. Classification (NCBI taxonomy): domain Eukaryota; kingdom Metazoa; phylum Chordata; class Actinopteri; order Semionotiformes; family Lepisosteidae; genus Lepisosteus; species Lepisosteus oculatus. The sequence continues at coordinate 70,863 of NW_027167935.1, read as the reverse complement.
AGAGCCCACACACTCAGCTCTTAACCCCAGTGTGCAGAAAGGGTCAAAACGTGGTTTTCAGCAGAAATAAACATGTTTCTGCAAGTTTGGTCAACCCCATGTAAGTTATGGGGCAGTAACAGGACACTTTTCAAAACGTGTTTTTCAGCCCGAAATAAACACGTTTTTTCAGACAACTGAATGCCCATGTAACAGCAAGGCTAACTAGAGCCCACACACTCAGCTCTTAACCCCAGTGTGCAGAAAGGGTCAAAACGTGGTTTTCAGCAGAAATAAACATGTTTCTGCAAGTTTGGTCAACCCCATGTAAGTTATGGGGCAGTAACAGGACACTTTTCAAAACGTGTTTTTCAGCCCGAAATAAACACGTTTTTTCAGACAACTGAATCCCCATGTAACAGAAAGGCTAACTAGAGCCCACACACTCAGCTCTTAACCCCAGTGTGCAGAAAGGGTCAAAACGTGTTTTTCAGCAGAAATAAACATATTTCTGCAAATTTGGTCAACCCCATGTAAGTTATGGGGCAGTAACAGGACACTTTTCAAAACGTGTTTTTCAGCCCGAAATAAACGCGTTTTTTCAGACAACTGAATCCCCATGTAACAGCAAGGCTAACAAGAGCCCACACACTCAGCTCTTAACCCCAGTGTGCAGAAAGGGTCAAAACGTGTTTTTCAGCAGAAATAAACATGTTTCTGCCAGTTTGGTCAACCCCATGTAAGTTATGGGGCAGTAACAGGACACTTTTCAAAACGTGTTTTTCAGCCCGAAATAAACACGTTTTTTCAGACAACTGAATCCCCATGTAACAGCAAGGCTCACTAGAGCCCACACACTCAGCTCTTAACCCCAGTGTGCAGAAAGGGTCAAAACGTGTTTTTCAGCAGAAATAAACATGTTTCTGCAAGTTTGGTCAACCCCATGTAAGTTATGGGGCAGTAACAGGACACTTTTCAAAACGTGTTTTTCAGCCTGAAATAAACGCGTTTTTTCAGACAACTGAATCCCCATGTAACAGCAAGGCTAACTAGAGCCCACACACTCAGCTCTTAACCCCAGTGTGCAGAAAAGGTCAAAACGTGTTTTTCAGCAGAAATAAACATGTTTCTGCAAGTTTGGTCAACCGCATGTAAGTTATGGGGCAGTAACAGGACACATTTCAAAACTTGTTTTTCAGCCCGAAATAAACGCGTTTTTTCAGACAACTGAATCCCCATGTAACAGCAAGGCTAACTAGAGCCCACACACTCAGCTCTTAACCCCAGTGTGCAGAAAAGGTCAAAACGTGTTTTTCAGCAGAAATAAACATGTTTCTGCAAGTTTGGTCAACCTCATGTAAGTTATGGGGCAGTAACAGGACACATTTCAAAACGTGTTTTTCAGCCCGAAATAAACGCGTTTTTTCAGACAACTGAATCCCCATGTAACAGCAAGGCTCACTAGAGCCCACACACTCAGCTCTTAACCCCAGTGTGCAGAAAGGGTCAAAACGTGTTTTTCAGCAGAAATAAACGTTTCTGCAAGTTTGGTCAACCCCATGTAAGTTATGGGGCAGTAACAGCACACATTTCAAAACGTGTTTTTCAGCCCGAAATAAACACGTTTTTTCAGACAACTGAATCCCCATGTAACAGCAAGGCTCACTAGAGCCCACACACTCAGCTCTTAACCCCAGTGTGCAGAAAGGGTCAAAACGTGTTTTTCAGCAGAAATAAACATGTTTCTGCAAGTTTGGTCAACCCCATGTAAGTTATGGGGCAGTAACAGCACACATTTCAAAACGTGTTTTTCAGCCCGAAATAAACGCGTTTTTTCAGACAACTGAATCCCCATGTAACAGCAAGGCTCACTAGAGCCCACACACTCAGCTCTTAACCCCAGTGTGCAGAAAGGGTCAAAACGTGTTTTTCAGCAGAAATAAACATGTTTCTGCCAGTTTGGTCAACCCCATGTAAGTTATGGGGCAGTAACAGGACACTTTTCAAAACGTGTTTTTCAGCCCGAAATAAACGCGTTTTTTCAGACAACTGAATCCCCATGTAACAGCAAGGCTAACTAGAGCCCACACACTCAGCTCTTAACCCCAGTGTGCAGAAAGGGTCAAAACGTGTTTTTCAGCAGAAATAAACATGTTTCTGCAAGTTTGGTCAACCCCATGTAAGTTATGGGGCAGTAACAGCACACATTTCAAAACGTGTTTTTCAGCCCGAAATAAACACGTTTTTTCAGACAACTGAATCCCCATGTAACAGCAAGGCTCACTAGAGCCCACACACTCAGCTCTTAACCCCAGTGTGCAGAAAGGGTCAAAACGTGGTTTTCAGCAGAAATAAACATGTTTCTGCAAGTTTGGTCAACCCCATGTAAGTTATGGGGCAGTAACAGGACACTTTTCAAAACGTGTTTTTCAGCCCGAAATAAACACGTTTTTTCAGACAACTGAATGCCCATGTAACAGCAAGGCTAACTAGAGCCCACACACTCAGCTCTTAACCCCAGTGTGCAGAAAGGGTCAAAACGTGTTTTTCAGCAGAAATAAACATGTTTCTGCAAGTTTGGTCAACCCCATGTAAGATATGGGGCAGTAACAGCACACATTTCAAAACGTGTTTTTCAGCCCGAAATAAACACGTTTTTTCAGACAACTGAATCCCCATGTAACAGCAAGGCTCACTAGAGCCCACACACTCAGCTCTTAACCCCAGTGTGCAGAAAGGGTCAAAACGTGTTTTTCAGCAGAAATAAACATGTTTCTGCAAGTTTGGTCAACCCCATGTAAGTTATGGGGCAGTAACAGGACACTTTTCAAAACGTGTTTTTCAGCCCGAAATAAACGCGTTTTTTCAGACAACTGAATCCCCATGTAACAGCAAGGCTCACTAGAGCCCACACACTCAGCTCTTAACCCCAGTGTGCAGAAAGGGTCAAAAAGTGTTTTTCAGCAGAAATAAACATGTTTCTGCAAGTTTGGTCAACCCCATGTAAGTTATGGGGCAGTAACAGGACACTTTTCAAAACGTGTTTTTCAGCCCGAAATAAACACGTTTTTTCAGACAACTGAATCCCCATGTAACAGCAAGGCTCAGAAGAGCCCACACACTCAGCTCTTAACCCCAGTGTGCAGAAAGTGTCAAAACGTGTTTTTCAGCAGAAATAAACATGTTTTTGCAAGTTTGGTCACCCCCATGTAAGTTATGGGGCAGTAACAGCACACTTTTCAAAACGTGTTTTTCAGCCCGAAATAAACGCGTTTTTTCAGACAACTGAATCTCCTTGTAACAGCAAGGCTCAGAAGAGCCCACACACTCAGCTCTTAACCCCAGTGTGCAGAAAGGGTAAAAACGTGTTTTTCAGCAGAAATAAACATGTTTCTGCAAGTTTGGTCAACCCCATGTAAGTTATGGGGCAGTGACAGCACACTTTTCAAAACGTGTTTTTCAGCCCGAAATAAAGACGTTTTTTCAGACAACTGAATCCCCATGTAACAGCAAGGCTCAGAAGAGCCCACACACTCAGCTCTTAACCCCAGTGTGCAGAAAGGGTCAAAACGTGTTTTTCAGCTGAAATAAACATGTTTCTGCAAGATTGGTCAACCCCATGTAAGTTATGGGGCAGTAACAGGACACTTTTCAAAACGTGTTTTTCAGCCCGAAATAAACGCGTTTTTTCAGACAACTGAATCCCCATGTAACAGCAAGGCTAACTAGAACCCACACACTCAGCTCTTAACCCCAGTGTGCAGAAAGGGTCAAAACGTGTTTTTCAGCAGAAATAAACATGTTTCTGCAATTTTGGTCAACCCCATGTAAGTTATGGGGCAGTAACAGCACGCATTTCAAAACGTGTTTTTCAGCCCGAAATAAACGCGTTTTTTCAGACAACTGAATCCCCATGTAACAGCAAGGCTCACTAGAGCCCACACACTCAGCTCTTAACCCCAGTGTGCAGAAAGGGTCAAAACGTGTTTTTCAGCAGAAATAAACATGTTTCTGCAAGTTTGGTCAACCCCATGTAAGTTATGGGGCAGTAACAGGACACTTTTCAAAACGTGTTTTTCAGCCCGAAATAAACGCGTTTTTTCAGACAACTGAATCCCCATGTAACAGCAAGGCTAATTAGAGCCCACACACTCAGCTCTTAACCCCAGTGTGCAGAAAGGGTCAAAACGTGTTTTTCAGCAGAAATAAACATATTTCTGCAAGTTTGGTCAACCCCATGTAAGTTATGGGGCAGTAACAGCACACATTTCAAAACGTGTTTTTCAGCCCGAAATAAACACGTTTTTTCAGACAACTGAATCCCCATGTAACAGCAAGGCTCACTAGAGCCCACACACTCAGCTCTTAACCCCAGTGTGCAGAAAGGGTCAAAACGTGTTTTTCAGCAGAAATAAACATGTTTCTGCAAGTTTGGTCAACCCCATGTAAGTTATGGGGCAGTAACAGCACACATTTCAAAACGTGTTTTTCAGCCCGAAATAAACGCGTTTTTTCAGACAACTGAATCCCCATGTAACAGCAAGGCTCACTAGAGCCCACACACTCAGCTCTTAACCCCAGTGTGCAGAAAGGGTCAAAAAGTGTTTTTCAGCAGAAATAAACATGTTTCTGCAAGTTTGGTCAACCCCATGTAAGTTATGGGGCAGTAACAGGACACTTTTCAAAACGTGTTTTTCAGCCCGAAATAAACACGTTTTTTCAGACAACTGAATGCCCATGTAACAGCAAGGCTCACTAGAGCCCACACACTCAGCTCTTAACCCCAGTGTGCAGAAAGGGGCAAAACGTGTTTTTCAGCAGAAATAAACATGTTTCTGCAAGTTTGGTCAACCCCATGTAAGTTATGGGGCAGTAACAGGACACTTTTCAAAACGTGTTTTTCAGCCCGAAATAAACGCGTTTTTTCAGACAACTGAATCCCCATGTAACAGCAAGGCTAACTAGAGCCCACACACTCAGCTCTTAACCCCAGTGTGCAGAAAAGGTCAAAACGTGTTTTTCAGCAGAAATAAACATGTTTCTGCAAGTTTGGTCAACCCCATGTAAGTTATGGGGCAGTAACAGCACACATTTCAAAACGTGTTTTTCAGCCTGAAATAAACACGTTTTTTCAGACAACTGAATCCCCATGTAACAGCAAGGCTCACTAGAGCCCACACACTCAGCTCTTAACCCCAGTGTGCAGAAAGGGTCAAAACGTGTTTTTCAGCAGAAATAAACATGTTTCTGCCAGTTTGGTCAACCCCATCTAAGTTATGGGGCAGTAACAGGACACTTTTCAAAACGTGTTTTTCAGCCCGAAATAAACGCGTTTTTTCAGACAACTGAATCCCCATGTAACAGCAAGGCTCACTAGAGCCCACACACTCAGCTCTTAACCCCAGTGTGCAGAAAGGGTCAACACGTGTTTTTCAGCAGAAATAAACATGTTTCTGCAAGTTTGGTCAACCCCATGTAAGTTATGGGGCATTAACAGGACACTTTTCAAAACGTGTTTTTCAGCCCGAAATAAATGCGTTTTTTCAGACAACTGAATCCCCATGTAACAGCAAGGCTAACTAGAGCCCACACACTCAGCTCTTAACCCCAGTGTGCAGAAAGGGTCAAAACGTGTTTTTCAGCAGAAATAAACATGTTTCTGCAAGTTTGGTCAACCCCATGTAAGTTATGGGGCAGTAACAGGACACATTTCAAAACGTGTTTTTCAGCCCGAAATAAACGCGTTTTTTCAGACAACTGAATCCCCATGTAACAGCAAGGCTCACTAGAGCCCACACACTCAGCTCTTAACCCCAGTGTGCAGAAAGGGTCAAAACGTGTTTTTCAGCAGAAATAAACATGTTTCTGCCAGTTTGGTCAACCCCATCTAAGTTATGGGGCAGTAACAGGACACTATTCAAAACGTGTTTTTCAGCCCGAAATAAACGCGTTTTTTCAGACAACTGAATCCCCATGTAACAGCAAGGCTCACTAGAGCCCACACACTCAGTTCTTAACCCCAGTGTGCAGAAAGGGTCAACACGTGTTTTTCAGCAGAAATAAACATGTTTCTGCAAGTTTGGTCAACCCCATGTAAGTTATGGGGCAGTAAGAGGACACTTTTCAAAACGTGTTTTTCAGCCCGAAATAAACACGTTTTTTCAGACAACTGAATCCCCATGTAACAGCAAGGCTCACTAGAGCCCACACACTCAGCTCTTAACCCCAGTGTGCAGAAAGGGTCAAAACGTGTTTTTCAGCAGAAATAAACATGTTTCTGCAAGTTTGGTCAACCCCATGTAAGTTATGGGGCAGTAACAGCACACATTTCAAAACGTGTTTTTCAGCCCGAAATAAAAACGTTTTTTCAGACAACTGAATCCCCATGTAACAGCAAGGCTCACTAGAGCCCACACACTCAGCTCTTAACCCCAGTGTGCAGAAAGGGTCAAAACGTGTTTTTCAGCAGAAATAAACATGTTTCTGCAAGTTTGGTCAACCCCATGTAAGTTATGGGGCAGTAACAGGACACTTTTCAAAACGTGTTTTTCAGCCCGAAATAAACGCGTTTCTTCAGACAACTGAATCCCCATGTAACAGCAAGGCTCACTAGAGCCCACACACTCAGCTCTTAACCCCAGTGTGCAGAAAGGGTCAAAATGTGTTTTTCAGCAGAAATAAACATGTTTCTGCAAGTTTGGTCAACCCCATGTAAGTTATGGGGCAGTAAGAGGACACTTTTCAAAACGTGTTTTTCAGCCCGAAATAAACACGTTTTTTCAGACAACTGAATCCCCATGTAAGAGCAAGGCTCACTAGAGCCCACACACTCAGCTCTTAACCCCAGTGTGCAGAAAGGGTCAAAACGTGTTTTTCAGCTGAAATAAACATGTTTCTGCAAGATTGGTCAACCCCATGTAAGTTATGGGGCAGTAACAGCACACTTTTCAAAACGTGTTTTTCAGCCCGAAATAAACGCGTTTTTTCAGACAACTGAATCCCCATGTAACAGCAAGGCTCAGAAGAGCCCACACGCTCAGCTCTTAACCCCAGTGTGCAGAAAGGGTCAAAACGTGTTTTTCAGCAGAAATAAACATGTTTCTGCAAGTTTGGTCAACCCCAAGTAAGTTATGGGGCAGTAACAGCACACTTTTCAAAACGTGTTTTTCAGCGCGAAATAAACGCGTTTTTTCAGACAACTGCATCCGCATGTAACTGTAAGGCTCACTAGAGCCCACACACTCAGCTCTTAACCCCAGTGTGCAGAAAGGGTCAAAACGTGTTTTTCAGCAGAAATAAACATGTTTCTGCAAGTTTGGTCAACCCCATGTAAGTTATGGGGCAGTAACAGCACACATTTCAAAACGTGTTTTTCAGCCCGAAATAAACGCGTTTTTTCAGACAACTGAATCCCCATGTAACAGCAAGGCTCACTAGAGCCCACACACTCAGCTCTTAACCCCAGTGTGCAGAAAGGGTCAAAACGTGTTTTTCAGCAGAAATAAACATGTTTCTGCAAGTTTGGTCAACCCCATGTAAGTTATGGGGCAGTAACAGGACACTTTTCAAAACGTGTTTTTCAGCCCGAAATAAACACGTTTTTTCAGACAACTGAATGCCCATGTAACAGCAAGGCTCACTAGAGCCCACACACTCAGCTCTTAACCCCAGTGTGCAGAAAGGGTCAAAACGTGTTTTTCAGCAGAAATAAACATGTTTCTGCAAGTTTGGTCAACCCCATGTAAGTTATGGGGCAGTAAGAGGACACTTTTCAAAACGTGTTTTTCAGCCCGAAATAAACACGTTTTTTCAGACAACTGAATCCCCATGTAACAGCAAGGCTCACTAGAGCCCACACACTCAGCTCTTAACCCCAGTGTGCAGAAAGGGTCAAAACGTGTTTTTCAGCAGAAATAAACATGTTTCTGCAAGTTTGGTCAACCCCATGTAAGTTATGGGGCAGTAACAGCACACATTTCAAAACGTGTTTTTCAGCCCGAAATAAACACGTTTTTTCAGACAACTGAATCCCCATGTAACAGCAAGGCTCACTAGAGCCCACACACTCAGCTCTTAACCCCAGTGTGCAGAAAGGGTCAAAACGTGTTTTTCAGCAGAAATAAACATGTTTCTGCAAGTTTGGTCACCCCCATGTAAGTTATGGGGCAGTAACAGGACACTTTTCAAAACGTGTTTTTCAGCCCGAAATAAACGCGTTTCTTCAGACAACTGCATCCCCATGTAACAGCAAGGCTCACTAGAGCCCACACACTCAGCTCTTAACCCCAGTGTGCAGAAAGGGTCAAAACGTGTTTTTCAGCAGAAATAAACATGTTTCTGCAAGTTTGGTCAACCCCATGTAAGTTATGGGGCAGTAACAGGACACTTTTAAAAACGTGTTTTTCAGCCCGAAATAAACGCGTTTTTTCAGACAACTGAATCCCCATATAACAGCAAGGCTAACTAGAGCCCACACACTCAGCTCTTAACCCCAGTGTGCAGAAAGGGTCAAAACGTGTTTTTCAGCAGAAATAAACATGTTTCTGCAAGTTTGGTCAACCCCATGTAAGTTATTGGGCAGTAACAGGACACATTTCAAAACGTGTTTTTCAGCCCGAAATAAACACGTTTTTTCAGACAACTGAATCCCCATGTAACAGCAAGGCTCACTAGAGCCCACACACTCAGCTCTTAACCCCAGTGTGCAGAAAGGGTCAAAACGTGTTTTTCAGCAGAAATAAACATGTTTCTGCAAGTTTGGTCAACCCCATGTAAGTTATGGGGCAGTAACAGCACACTTTTCAAAACGTGTTTTTCAGCCCGAAATAAACGCGTTTTTTCAGACAACTGAATCCCCATGTAACAGCAAGGCTCAGAAGAGCCCACACGCTCAGCTCTTAACCCCAGTGTGCAGAAAGGGTCAAAACGTGTTTTTCAGCAGAAATAAACATGTTTCTGCAAGTTTGGTCAACCCCATGTAAGTTATGGGGCAGTAACAGCACACTTTTCAAAACGTGTTTTTCAGCGCGAAATAAACGCGTTTTTTCAGACAACTGCATCCGCATGTAACTGTAAGGCTCAGAAGAGCCCACAAACTCAGCTCTTAACCCAAGTCCGCAGAAAGTGTCAAAACGTGTTTTTCAGAAAAAATAAACATGTTTCTGCAAGTTTGGTCAACTCCATATAAGTTAAGAGGCAGTAGAAGCACACTTTTCAAAACGTGTTATTCAGCCCAAAATAAATGCGTTTTTTCAGACAAGTGAATCCCCATGTAACTGCAACGCTCAGTAGAGCCCACACACTCAGCTCTTAACCCCAGTGTGCATAAAGTGTCAAAACGTGGTTTTCAGCAGAAATAAACATGTTTCTGCAAGTTTGGTCAACCCCATGTAAGTTATGGGGCAGTAACAGCACACTTTTCAAAATGTGTTTTTCAGCCCTAAATAAACACGTTTTTTCAGACAACTGAATCCCCATGTAACTTCAAGGCTCAGAAGAGCCCACACACTCAGCTCTTAACCCCAGTGTGCAGAAAGTGTCAAAACGTGTTTTTCAGCAGAAATAAACATGTTTTTGCAAGTTTGGTCACACCCATGTAAGTTATGGGGCAGTAACAGCACACTTTTCAAAACGTGTTTTTCAGCCCGAAATAAACGCGTTTTTTCAGACAACTGAATCTCCTTGTAACAGCAAGGCTCAGAAGAGCCCACACACTCAGCTCTTAACCCCAGTGTGCAGAAAGGGTAAAAACGTGTTTTTCAGCAGAAATAAACATGTTTCTGCAAGTTTGGTCAACCCCATGTAAGTTATGGGGCAGTGACAGCACACTTTTCAAAACGTGTTTTTCAGCCCGAAATAAACGCGTTTCTTCAGACAACTGAATCCCCATGTAACAGCAAGGCTCACTAGAGCCCACACACTCAGCTCTTAACCCCAGTGTGCAGAAAGGGTCAAAATGTGTTTTTCAGCAGAAATAAACATGTTTCTGCAAGTTTGGTCAACCCCATGTAAGTTATGGGGCAGTAAGAGGACACTTTTCAAAACGTGTTTTTCAGCCCGAAATAAACACGTTTTTTCAGACAACTGAATCCCCATGTAACAGCAAGGCTCACTAGAGCCCACACACTCAGCTCTTAACCCCAGTGTGCAGAAAGGGTCAAAACGTGTTTTTCAGCAGAAATAAACATGTTTCTGCAAGTTTGGTCAACCCCATGTAAGTTATGGGGCAGTAACAGCACACATTTCAAAACGTGTTTTTCAGCCCGAAATAAACGCGTTTTTTCAGACAACTGAATCCCCATGTAACAGCAAGGCTCACTAGAGCCCACACACTCAGCTCTTAACCCCAGTGTGCAGAAAGGGTCAAAACGTGTTTTTCAGCAGAAATAAACATGTTTCTGCAAGTTTGGTCAACCCCATGTAAGTTATGGGGCAGTAACAGGACACTTTTCAAAACGTGTTTTTCAGCCCGAAATAAACACGTTTTTTCAGACAACTGAATGCCCATGTAACAGCAAGGCTCACTAGAGCCCACACACTCAGCTCTTAACCCCAGTGTGCAGAAAGGGTCAAAACGTGTTTTTCAGCAGAAATAAACATGTTTCTGCAAGTTTGGTCAACCCCATGTAAGTTATGGGGCAGTAAGAGGACACTTTTCAAAACGTGTTTTTCAGCCCGAAATAAACACGTTTTTTCAGACAACTGAATCCCCATGTAACAGCAAGGCTCACTAGAGCCCACACACTCAGCTCTTAACCCCAGTGTGCAGAAAGGGTCAAAACGTGTTTTTCAGCAGAAATAAACATGTTTCTGCAAGTTTGGTCAACCCCATGTAAGTTATGGGGCAGTAACAGCACACATTTCAAAACGTGTTTTTCAGCCCGAAATAAACACGTTTTTTCAGACAACTGAATCCCCATGTAACAGCAAGGCTCACTAGAGCCCACACACTCAGCTCTTAACCCCAGTGTGCAGAAAGGGTCAAAACGTGTTTTTCAGCAGAAATAAACATGTTTCTGCAAGTTTGGTCACCCCCATGTAAGTTATGGGGCAGTAACAGGACACTTTTCAAAACGTGTTTTTCAGCCCGAAATAAACGCGTTTCTTCAGACAACTGAATCCCCATGTAACAGCAAGGCTCACTAGAGCCCACACACTCAGCTCTTAACCCCAGTGTGCAGAAAGGGTCAAAACGTGTTTTTCAGCAGAAATAAACATGTTTCTGCAAGTTTGGTCAACCCCATGTAAGTTATGGGGCAGTAACAGGACACTTTTAAAAACGTGTTTTTCAGCCCGAAATAAACGCGTTTTTTCAGACAACTGAATCCCCATGTAACAGCAAGGCTAACTAGAGCCCACACACTCAGCTCTTAACCCCAGTGTGCAGAAAGGGTCAAAACGTGTTTTTCAGCAGAAATAAACATGTTTCTGCAAGTTTGGTCAACCCCATGTAAGTTATGGGGCAGTAACAGGACACATTTCAAAACGTGTTTTTCAGCCCGAAATAAACACGTTTTTTCAGACAACTGAATCCCCATGTAACAGCAAGGCTCACTAGAGCCCACACACTCAGCTCTTAACCCCAGTGTGCAGAAAGGGTCAAAACGTGTTTTTCAGCAGAAATAAACATGTTTCTGCAAGTTTGGTCAACCCCATGTAAGTTATGGGGCAGTAACAGCACACTTTTCAAAACGTGTTTTTCAGCCCGAAATAAACGCGTTTTTTCAGACAACTGAATCCCCATGTAACAGCAAGGCTCAGAAGAGCCCACACGCTCAGCTCTTAACCCCAGTGTGCAGAAAGGGTCAAAACGTGTTTTTCAGCAGAAATAAACATGTTTCTGCAAGTTTGGTCAACCCCATGTAAGTTATGGGGCAGTAACAGCACACTTTTCAAAACGTGTTTTTCAGCGCGAAATAAACGCGTTTTTTCAGACAACTGCATCCGCATGTAACTGTAAGGCTCAGAAGAGCCCACAAACTCAGCTCTTAACCCAAGTCCGCAGAAAGTGTCAAAACGTGTTTTTCAGAAAAAATAAACATGTTTCTGCAAGTTTGGTCAACTCCATGTAAGTTAAGAGGCAGTAGAAGCACACTTTTCAAAACGTGTTATTCAGCCCAAAATAAATGCGTTTTTTCAGACAAGTGAATCCCCATGTAACTGCAACGCTCAGTAGAGCCCACACACTCAGCTCTTAACCCCAGTGTGCATAAAGTGTCAAAACGTGGTTTTCAGCAGAAATAAACATGTTTCTGCAAGTTTGGTCAACCCCATGTAAGTTATGGGGCAGTAACAGCACACTTTTCAAAATGTGTTTTTCAGCCCTAAATAAACACGTTTTTTCAGACAACTGAATCCCCATGTAACTTCAAGGCTCAGAAGAGCCCACACACTCAGCTCTTAACCCCAGTGTGCAGAAAGTGTCAAAACGTGTTTTTCAGCAGAAATAAACATGTTTTTGCAAGTTTGGTCACACCCATGTAAGTTATGGGGCAGTAACAGCACACTTTTCAAAACGTGTTTTTCAGCCCGAAATAAACGCGTTTTTTCAGACAACTGAATCTCCTTGTAACAGCAAGGCTCAGAAGAGCCCACACACTCAGCTCTTAACCCCAGTGTGCAGAAAGGGTAAAAACGTGTTTTTCAGCAGAAATAAACATGTTAATGCAAGTTTGGTCAACCCCATGTAAGTTATGGGGCAGTGACAGCACACTTTTCAAAACGTGTTTTTCAGCCCGAAATAAAGACGTTTTTTCAGACAACTGAATCCCCATGTAACAGCAAGGCTCAGAAGAGCCCACACACTCAGCTCTTAACCCCAGTGTGCAGAAAGGGTCAAAACGTGTTTTTCAGCTGAAATAAACATGTTTCTGCAAGATTGGTCAACCCCATGTAAGTTATGGGGCAGTAACAGGACACTTTTCAAAACGTGTTTTTCAGCCCGAAATAAACGCGTTTTTTCAGACAACTGAATCCCCATGTAACAGCAAGGCTAACTAGAGCCCACACACTCAGCTCTTAACCCCAGTGTGCAGAAAGGGTCAAAACGTGTTTTTCAGCAGAAATAAACATGTTTCTGCAATTTTGGTCAACCCCATGTAAGTTATGGGGCAGTAACAGCACGCATTTCAAAACGTGTTTTTCAGCCCGAAATAAACACGTTTTTTCAGACAACTGAATCCCCATGTAACAGCAAGGCTCACTAGACCCCACACACTCAGCTCTTAACCCCAGTGTGCAGAAAGGGTCAAAAAGTGTTTTTCAGCAGAAATAAACATGTTTCTGCAAGTTTGGTCAACCCCATGTAAGTTATGGGGCAGTAACAGGACACTTTTCAAAACGTGTTTTTCAGCCCGAAATAAACACGTTTTTTCAGACAACTGAATGCCCATGTAACAGCAAGGCTCACTAGAGCCCACACACTCAGCTCTTAACCCCAGTGTGCAGAAAGGGGCAAAACGTGTTTTTCAGCAGAAATAAACATGTTTCTGCAAGTTTGGTCAACCCCATGTAAGTTATGGGGCAGTAACAGGACACTTTTCAAAACGTGTTTTTCAGCCCGAAATAAACGCGTTTTTTCAGACAACTGAATCCCCATGTAACAGCAAGGCTAACTAGAGCCCACACACTCAGTTCTTAACCCCAGTGTGCAGAAAGGGTCAACACGTGTTTTTCAGCAGAAATAAACATGTTTCTGCAAGTTTGGTCAACCCCATGTAAGTTATGGGGCAGTAACAGGACACATTTCAAAACGTGTTTTTCAGCCCGAAATAAACACGTTTTTTCAGACAACTGAATCCCCATGTAACAGCAAGGCTCACTAGAGCCCACACACTCAGCTCTTAACCCCAGTGTGCAGAAAGGGTCAAAACGTGTTTTTCAGCAGAAATAAACATGTTTCTGCAAGTTTGGTCAACCCCATGTAAGTTATGGGGCAGTAACAGCACACTTTTCAAAACGTGTTTTTCAGCGCGAAATAAACGCGTTTTTCAGACAACTGCATCCGCATGTAACTGTAAGGCTCAGAAGAGCCCACAAACTCAGCTCTTAACCCAAGTCCGCAGAAAGTGTCAAAACGTGTTTTTCAGAAAAAATAAACATGTTTCTGCAAGTTTGGTCAACTCCATGTAAGTTAAGAGGCAGTAGAAGCACACTTTTCAAAACGTGTTATTCAGCCCAAAATAAATGCGTTTTTTCAGACAAGTGAATCCCCATGTAACTGCAACGCTCAGTAGAGCCCACACACTCAGCTCTTAACCCCAGTGTGCATAAAGTGTCAAAACGTGGTTTTCAGCAGAAATAAACATGTTTCTGCAAGTTTGGTCAACCCCATGTAAGTTATGGGGCAGTAACAGCACACTTTTCAAAATGTGTTTTTCAGCCCTAAATAAACACGTTTTTTCAGACAACTGAATCCCCATGTAACTTCAAGGCTCAGAAGAGCCCACACACTCAGCTCTTAACCCCAGTGTGCAGAAAGTGTCAAAACGTGTTTTTCAGCAGAAATAAACATGTTTTTGCAAGTTTGGTCACACCCATGTAAGTTATGGGGCAGTAACAGCACACTTTTCAAAACGTGTTTTTCAGCCCGAAATAAACGCGTTTTTTCAGACAACTGAATCTCCTTGTAACAGCAAGGCTCAGAAGAGCCCACACACTCAGCTCTTAACCCCAGTGTGCAGAAAGGGTAAAAACGTGTTTTTCAGCAGAAATAAACATGTTAATGCAAGTTTGGTCAACCCCATGTAAGTTATGGGGCAGTGACAGCACACTTTTCAAAACGTGTTTTTCAGCCCGAAATAAAGACGTTTTTTCAGACAACTGAATCCCCATGTAACAGCAAGGCTCAGAAGAGCCCACACACTCAGCTCTTAACCCCAGTGTGCAGAAAGGGTCAAAACGTGTTTTTCAGCTGAAATAAACATGTTTCTGCAAGATTGGTCAACCCCATGTAAGTTATGGGGCAGTAACAGGACACTTTTCAAAACGTGTTTTTCAGCCCGAAATAAACGCGTTTTTTCAGACAACTGAATCCCCATGTAACAGCAAGGCTAACTAGAGCCCACACACTCAGCTCTTAACCCCAGTGTGCAGAAAGGGTCAAAACGTGTTTTTCAGCAGAAATAAACATGTTTCTGCAATTTTGGTCAACCCCATGTAAGTTATGGGGCAGTAACAGCACGCATTTCAAAACGTGTTTTTCAGCCCGAAATAAACACGTTTTTTCAGACAACTGAATCCCCATGTAACAGCAAGGCTCACTAGACCCCACACACTCAGCTCTTAACCCCAGTGTGCAGAAAGGGTCAAAAAGTGTTTTTCAGCAGAAATAAACATGTTTCTGCAAGTTTGGTCAACCCCATGTAAGTTATGGGGCAGTAACAGGACACTTTTCAAAACGTGTTTTTCAGCCCGAAATAAACACGTTTTTTCAGACAACTGAATGCCCATGTAACAGCAAGGCTCACTAGAGCCCACACACTCAGCTCTTAACCCCAGTGTGCAGAAAGGGGCAAAACGTGTTTTTCAGCAGAAATAAACATGTTTCTGCAAGTTTGGTCAACCCCATGTAAGTTATGGGGCAGTAACAGGACACTTTTCAAAACGTGTTTTTCAGCCCGAAATAAACGCGTTTTTTCAGACAACTGAATCCCCATGTAACAGCAAGGCTAACTAGAGCCCACACACTCAGTTCTTAACCCCAGTGTGCAGAAAGGGTCAACACGTGTTTTTCAGCAGAAATAAACATGTTTCTGCAAGTTTGGTCAACCCCATGTAAGTTATGGGGCAGTAACAGGACACTTTTCAAAACGTGTTTTTCAGCCCGAAATAAACGCGTTTTTTCAGACAACTGAATCCCCATGTAACAGCAAGGCTAACTAGAGCCCACACACTCAGCTCTTAACCCCAGTGTGCAGAAAAGGTCAAAACGTGTTTTTCAGCAGAAATAAACATGTTTCTGCAAGTTTGGTCAACCCCATGTAAGTTATGGGGCAGTAACAGCACACATTTCAAAACGTGTTATTCAGCCTGAAATAAACACGTTTTTTCAGACAACTGAATCCCCATGTAACAGCAAGGCTCACTAGAGCCCACACACTCAGCTCTTAACCCCAGTGTGCAGAAAAGGTCAAAACGTGTTTTTCAGCAGAAATAAACATGTTTCTGCCAGTTTGGTCAACCCCATCTAAGTTATGGGGCAGTAACAGGACACTTTTCAAAACGTGTTTTTCAGCCCGAAATAAACGCGTTTTTTCAGACAACTGAATCCCCATGTAACAGCAAGGCTCACTAGAGCCCACACACTCAGTTCTTAACCCCAGTGTGCAGAAAGGGTCAACACGTGTTTTTCAGCAGAAATAAACATGTTTCTGCAAGTTTGGTCAACCCCATGTAAGTTATGGGGCAGTAACAGGACACTTT
The DNA here is from genome assembly GCF_040954835.1 of Lepisosteus oculatus. Lineage (NCBI taxonomy): Eukaryota > Metazoa > Chordata > Actinopteri > Semionotiformes > Lepisosteidae > Lepisosteus > Lepisosteus oculatus. The sequence goes on along the minus strand of NW_027167935.1, from coordinate 54,462 downwards.
TCAAAACGTGTTTTTCAGCCCGAAATAAACGCGTTTTTTCAGACAACTGAATCCCCATGTAACAGCAAGGCTAACTAGAGCCCACACACTCAGCTCTTAACCCCAGTGTGCAGAAAGGGTCAAAACGTGTTTTTCAGCAGAAATAAACATGTTTCTGCAAGTTTGGTCAACCCCATGTAAGTTATGGGGCAGTAACAGGACACATTTCAAAACGTGTTTTTCAGCCCGAAATAAACGCGTTTTTTCAGACAACTGAATCCCCATGTAACAGCAAGGCTCACTAGAGCCCACACACTCAGCTCTTAACCCCAGTGTGCAGAAAGGGTCAAAACGTGTTTTTCAGCAGAAATAAACATGTTTCTGCCAGTTTGGTCAACCCCATCTAAGTTATGGGGCAGTAACAGGACACTTTTCAAAACGTGTTTTTCAGCCCGAAATAAACGCGTTTTTTCAGACAACTGAATCCCCATGTAACAGCAAGGCTCACTAGAGCCCACACACTCAGCTCTTAACCCCAGTGTGCAGAAAGGGTCAAAAAGTGTTTTTCAGCAGAAATAAACATGTTTCTGCAAGTTTGGTCAACCCCATGTAAGTTATGGGGCAGTAACAGGACACTTTTCAAAACGTGTTTTTCAGCCCGAAATAAACACGTTTTTTCAGACAACTGAATGCCCATGTAACAGCAAGGCTCACTAGAGCCCACACACTCAGCTCTTAACCCCAGTGTGCAGAAAGGGGCAAAACGTGTTTTTCAGCAGAAATAAACATGTTTCTGCAAGTTTGGTCAACCCCATGTAAGTTATGGGGCAGTAACAGGACACTTTTCAAAACGTGTTTTTTCAGCCCGAAATAAACGCGTTTTTTCAGACAACTGAATCCCCATTTAACAGCAAGGCTAACTAGAGCCCACACACTCAGCTCTTAACCCCAGTGTGCAGAAAAGGTCAAAACGTGTTTTTCAGCAGAAATAAACATGTTTCTGCAAGTTTGGTCAACCCCATGTAAGTTATGGGGCAGTAACAGCACACATTTCAAAACGTGTTATTCAGCCTGAAATAAACACGTTTTTTCAGACAACTGAATCCCCATGTAACAGCAAGGCTCACTAGAGCCCACACACTCAGCTCTTAACCCCAGTGTGCAGAAAGGGTCAAAACGTGTTTTTCAGCAGAAATAAACATGTTTCTGCCAGTTTGGTCAACCCCATCTAAGTTATGGGGCAGTAACAGGACACTTTTCAAAACGTGTTTTTCAGCCCGAAATAAACGCGTTTTTTCAGACAACTGAATCCCCATGTAACAGCAAGGCTCACTAGAGCCCACACACTCAGTTCTTAACCCCAGTGTGCAGAAAGGGTCAACACGTGTTTTTCAGCAGAAATAAACATGTTTCTGCAAGTTTGGTCAACCCCATGTAAGTTATGGGGCAGTAACAGGACACTTTTCAAAACGTGTTTTTCAGCCCGAAATAAACGCGTTTTTTCAGACAACTGAATCCCCATGTAACAGCAAGGCTAACTAGAGCCCACACACTCAGCTCTTAACCCCAGTGTGCAGAAAGGGTCAAAACGTGTTTTTCAGCAGAAATAAACATGTTTCTGCAAGTTTGGTCAACCCCATGTAAGTTATGGGGCAGTAACAGGACACATTTCAAAACGTGTTTTTCAGCCCGAAATAAACGCGTTTTTTCAGACAACTGAATCCCCATGTAACAGCAAGGCTCACTAGAGCCCACACACTCAGCTCTTAACCCCAGTGTGCAGAAAGGGTCAAAACGTGTTTTTCAGCAGAAATAAACATGTTTCTGCCAGTTTGGTCAACCCCATCTAAGTTATGGGGCAGTAACAGGACACTTTTCAAAACGTGTTTTTCAGCCCGAAATAAACGCGTTTTTTCAGACAACTGAATCCCCATGTAACAGCAAGGCTCACTAGAGCCCACACACTCAGCTCTTAACCCCAGTGTGCAGAAAGGGTCAAAAAGTGTTTTTCAGCAGAAATAAACATGTTTCTGCAAGTTTGGTCAACCCCATGTAAGTTATGGGGCAGTAACAGGACACTTTTCAAAACGTGTTTTTCAGCCCGAAATAAACACGTTTTTTCAGACAACTGAATGCCCATGTAACAGCAAGGCTCACTAGAGCCCACACACTCAGCTCTTAACCCCAGTGTGCAGAAAGGGGCAAAACGTGTTTTTCAGCAGAAATAAACATGTTTCTGCAAGTTTGGTCAACCCCATGTAAGTTATGGGGCAGTAACAGGACACTTTTCAAAACGTGTTTTTCAGCCCGAAATAAACGCGTTTTTTCAGACAACTGAATCCCCATGTAACAGCAAGGCTAACTAGAGCCCACACACTCAGCTCTTAACCCCAGTGTGCAGAAAAGGTCAAAACGTGTTTTTCAGCAGAAATAAACATGTTTCTGCAAGTTTGGTCAACCCCATGTAAGTTATGGGGCAGTAACAGCACACATTTCAAAACGTGTTTTTCAGCCTGAAATAAACACGTTTTTTCAGACAACTGAATCCCCATGTAACAGCAAGGCTCACTAGAGCCCACACACTCAGCTCTTAACCCCAGTGTGCAGAAAGGGTCAAAACGTGTTTTTCAGCAGAAATAAACATGTTTCTGCCAGTTTGTTCAACCCCATCTAAGTTATGGGGCAGTAACAGGACACTTTTCAAAACGTGTTTTTCAGCCCGAAATAAACGCGTTTTTTCAGACAAATGAATCCCCATGTAACAGCAAGGCTCACTAGAGCCCACACACTCAGTTCTTAACCCCAGTGTGCAGAAAGGGTCAACACGTGTTTTTCAGCAGAAATAAACATGTTTCTGCAAGTTTGGTCAACCCCATGTAAGTTATGGGGCAGTAACAGGACACTTTTCAAAACGTGTTTTTCAGCCCAAAATAAACGCCTTTTTTCAGACAACTGAATCCCCATGTAACAGCAAGGCTAACTAGAGCCCACACACTCAGCTCTTTACCCCAGTGTGCAGAAAGGGTCAAAACGTGTTTTTCAGCAGAAATAAACATGTTTCTGCAAGTTTGGTCAACCCCATGTAAGTTATGGGGCAGTAACAGGACACTTTTCAAAACGTGTTTTTCAGCCCGAAATAAACACGTTTTTTCAGACAACTGAATGCCCATGTAACAGCAAGGCTCACTAGAGCCCACACACTCAGCTCTTAACCCCAGTGTGCAGAAAGGGGCAAAACGTGTTTTTCAGCAGAAATAAACATGTTTCTGCAAGTTTGGTCAACCCCATGTAAGTTATGGGGCAGTAACAGGACACTTTTCAAAACGTGTTTTTCAGCCCGAAAAAACGCGTTTTTTCAGACAACTGAATCCCCATTTAACAGCAAGGCTAACTAGAGCCCACACACTCAGCTCTTAACCCCAGTGTGCAGAAAAGGTCAAAACGTGTTTTTCAGCAGAAATAAACATGTTTCTGCAAGTTTGGTCAACCCCATGTAAGTTATGGGGCAGTAACAGCACACATTTCAAAACGTGTTATTCAGCCTGAAATAAACACGTTTTTTCAGACAACTGAATCCCCATGTAACAGCAAGGCTCACTAGAGCCCACACACTCAGCTCTTAACCCCAGTGTGCAGAAAGGGTCAAAACGTGTTTTTCAGCAGAAATAAACATGTTTCTGCCAGTTTGGTCAACCCCATCTAAGTTATGGGGCAGTAACAGGACACTTTTCAAAACGTGTTTTTCAGCCCGAAATAAACGCGTTTTTTCAGACAACTGAATCCCCATGTAACAGCAAGGCTCACTAGAGCCCACACACTCAGTTCTTAACCCCAGTGTGCAGAAAGGGTCAACACGTGTTTTTCAGCAGAAATAAACATGTTTCTGCAAGTTTGGTCAACCCCATGTAAGTTATGGGGCAGTAACAGGACACTTTTCAAAACGTGTTTTTCAGCCCGAAATAAACGCGTTTTTTCAGACAACTGAATCCCCATGTAACAGCAAGGCTAACTAGAGCCCACACACTCAGCTCTTAACCCCAGTGTGCAGAAAGGGTCAAAACGTGTTTTTCAGCAGAAATAAACATGTTTCTGCAAGTTTGGTCAACCCCATGTAAGTTATGGGGCAGTAACAGGACACATTTCAAAACGTGTTTTTCAGCCCGAAATAAACGCGTTTTTTCAGACAACTGAATCCCCATGTAACAGCAAGGCTCACTAGAGCCCACACACTCAGCTCTTAACCCCAGTGTGCAGAAAGGGTCAAAACGTGTTTTTCAGCAGAAATAAACATGTTTCTGCCAGTTTGGTCAACCCCATCTAAGTTATGGGGCAGTAACAGGACACTTTTCAAAACGTGTTTTTCAGCCCGAAATAAACGCGTTTTTTCAGACAACTGAATCCCCATGTAACAGCAAGGCTCACTAGAGCCCACACACTCAGTTCTTAACCCCAGTGTGCAGAAAGGGTCAACACGTGTTTTTCAGCAGAAATAAACATGTTTCTGCAAGTTTGGTCAACCCCATGTAAGTTATGGGGCAGTAAGAGGACACTTTTCAAAACGTGTTTTTCAGCCCGAAATAAACACGTTTTTTCAGACAACTGAATCCCCATGTAACAGCAAGGCTCACTAGAGCCCACACACTCAGCTCTTAACCCCAGTGTGCAGAAAGGGTCAAAACGTGTTTTTCAGCAGAAATAAACATGTTTCTGCAAGTTTGGTCAACCCCATGTAAGTTATGGGGCAGTAACAGCACACATTTCAAAACGTGTTTTTCAGCCCGAAATAAACACGTTTTTTCAGACAACTGAATCCCCATGTAACAGCAAGGCTCACTAGAGCCCACACACTCAGTTCTTAACCCCAGTGTGCAGAAAGGGTCAACACGTGTTTTTCAGCAGAAATAAACATGTTTCTGCAAGTTTGGTCAACCCCATGTAAGTTATGGGGCAGTAACAGGACACTTTTCAAAACGTGTTTTTCAGCCCGAAATAAACGCGTTTTTTCAGACAACTGAATCCCCATGTAACAGCAAGGCTAACTAGAGCCCACACACTCAGCTCTTAACCCCAGTGTGCAGAAAGGGTCAAAACGTGTTTTTCAGCAGAAATAAACATGTTTCTGCAAGTTTGGTCAACCCCATGTAAGTTATGGGGCAGTAACAGGACACATTTCAAAACGTGTTTTTCAGCCCGAAATAAACGTGTTTTTTCAGACAACTGAATCCCCATGTAACAGCAAGGCTCACTAGAGCCCACACACTCAGCTCTTAACCCCAGTGTGCAGAAAGGGTCAAAACGTGTTTTTCAGCAGAAATAAACATGTTTCTGCCAGTTTGGTCAACCCCATCTAAGTTATGGGGCAGTAACAGGACACTTCTCAAAACGTGTTTTTCAGCCCGAAATAAACGCGTTTTTTCAGACAACTGAATCCCCATGTAACAGCAAGGCTCACTAGAGCCCACACACTCAGTTCTTAACCCCAGTGTGCAGAAAGGGTCAACACGTGTTTTTCAGCAGAAATAAACATGTTTCTGCAAGTTTGGTCAACCCCATGTAAGTTATGGGGCAGTAAGAGGACACTTTTCAAAACGTGTTTTTCAGCCCGAAATAAACACGTTTTTTCAGACAACTGAATCCCCATGTAACAGCAAGGCTCACTAGAGCCCACACACTCAGCTCTTAACCCCAGTGTGCAGAAAGGGTCAAAACGTGTTTTTCAGCAGAAATAAACATGTTTCTGCAAGTTTGGTCAACCCCATGTAAGTTATGGGGCAGTAACAGCACACATTTCAAAACGTGTTTTTCAGCCCGAAATAAACACGTTTTTTCAGACAACTGAATCCCCATGTAACAGCAAGGCTCACTAGAGCCCACACACTCAGCTCTTAACCCCAGTGTGCAGAAAGGGTCAAAACGTGTTTTTCAGCAGAAATAAACATGTTTCTGCAAGTTTGGTCAACCCCATGTAAGTTATGGGGCAGTAACAGGACACTTTTCAAAACGTGTTTTTCAGCCCGAAATAAACGCGTTTCTTCAGACAACTGAATCCCCATGTAACAGCAAGGCTCACTAGAGCCCACACACTCAGCTCTTAACCCCAGTGTGCAGAAAGGGTCAAAATGTGTTTTTCAGCAGAAATAAACATGTTTCTGCAAGTTTGGTCAACCCCATGTAAGTTATGGGGCAGTAAGAGGACACTTTTCAAAACGTGTTTTTCAGCCCGAAATAAACACGTTTTTTCAGACAACTGAATCCCCATGTAACAGCAAGGCTCACTAGAGCCCACACACTCAGCTCTTAACCCCAGTGTGCAGAAAGGGTCAAAACGTGTTTTTCAGCAGAAATAAACATGTTTCTGCAAGTTTGGTCAACCCCATGTAAGTTATGGGGCAGTAACAGGACACATTTCAAAACGTGTTTTTCAGCCCGAAATAAACGCGTTTTTTCAGACAACTGAATCCCCATGTAACAGCAAGGCTCACTAGAGCCCACACACTCAGCTCTTAACCCCAGTGTGCAGAAAGGGTCAAAACGTGTTTTTCAGCAGAAATAAACATGTTTCTGCCAGTTTGGTCAACCCCATCTAAGTTATGGGGCAGTAACAGGACACTTTTCAAAACGTGTTTTTCAGCCCGAAATAAACGCGTTTTTTCAGACAACTGAATCCCCATGTAACAGCAAGGCTCACTAGAGCCCACACACTCAGCTCTTAACCCCAGTGTGCAGAAAGGGTCAAAAAGTGTTTTTCAGCAGAAATAAACATGTTTCTGCAAGTTTGGTCAACCCCATGTAAGTTATGGGGCAGTAACAGGACACTTTTCAAAACGTGTTTTTCAGCCCGAAATAAACACAATTTTTCAGACAACTGAATGCCCATGTAACAGCAAGGCTCACTAGAGCCCACACACTCAGCTCTTAACCCCAGTGTGCAGAAAGGGGCAAAACGTGTTTTTCAGCAGAAATAAACATGTTTCTGCAAGTTTGGTCAACCCCATGTAAGTTATGGGGCAGTAACAGGACACTTTTCAAAACGTGATTTTCAGCCCGAAATAAACGCGTTTTTTCAGACAACTGAATCCCCATGTAACAGCAAGGCTAACTAGAGCCCACACACTCAGCTCTTAACCCCAGTGTGCAGAAAAGGTCAAAACGTGTTTTTCAGCAGAAATAAACATGTTTCTGCAAGTTTGGTCAACCCCATGTAAGTTATGGGGCAGTAACAGCACACATTTCAAAACGTGTTTTTCAGCCTGAAATAAACACGTTTTTTCAGACAACTGAATCCCCATGTAACAGCAAGGCTCACTAGAGCCCACACACTCAGCTCTTAACCCCAGTGTGCAGAAAGGGTCAAAACGTGTTTTTCAGCAGAAATAAACATGTTTCTGCCAGTTTGGTCAACCCCATCTAAGTTATGGGGCAGTAACAGGACACTTTTCAAAACGTGTTTTTCAGCCCGAAATAAACGCGTTTTTTCAGACAAATGAATCCCCATGTAACAGCAAGGCTCACTAGAGCCCACACACTCAGTTCTTAACCCCAGTGTGCAGAAAGGGTCAACACGTGTTTTTCAGCAGAAATAAACATGTTTCTGCAAGTTTGGTCAACCCCATGTAAGTTATGGGGCAGTAACAGGACACTTTTCAAAACGTGTTTTTCAGCCCAAAATAAACGCGTTTTTTCAGACAACTGAATCCCCATGTAACAGCAAGGCTAACTAGAGCCCACACACTCAGCTCTTTACCCCAGTGTGCAGAAAGGGTCAAAACGTGTTTTTCAGCAGAAATAAACATGTTTCTGCAAGTTTGGTCAACCCCATGTAAGTTATGGGGCAGTAACAGGACACTTTTCAAAACGTGTTTTTCAGCCAGAAATAAACACGTTTTTTCAGACAACTGAATGCCCATGTAACAGCAAGGCTCACTAGAGCCCACACACTCAGCTCTTAACCCCAGTGTGCAGAAAGGGGCAAAACGTGTTTTTCAGCAGAAATAAACATGTTTCTGCAAGTTTGGTCAACCCCATGTAAGTTATGGGGCAGTAACAGGACACTTTTCAAAACGTGTTTTTCAGCCCGAAAAAAACGCGTTTTTTCAGACAACTGAATCCCCATTTAACAGCAAGGCTAACTAGAGCCCACACACTCAGCTCTTAACCCCAGTGTGCAGAAAAGGTCAAAACGTGTTTTTCAGCAGAAATAAACATGTTTCTGCAAGTTTGGTCAACCCCATGTAAGTTATGGGGCAGTAACAGCACACATTTCAAAACGTGTTATTCAGCCTGAAATAAACACGTTTTTTCAGACAACTGAATCCCCATGTAACAGCAAGGCTCACTAGAGCCCACACACTCAGCTCTTAACCCCATTGTGCAGAAAGGGTCAAAACGTGTTTTTCAGCAGAAATAAACATGTTTCTGCCAGTTTGGTCAACCCCATCTAAGTTATGGGGCAGTAACAGGACACTTTTCAAAACGTGTTTTTCAGCCCGAAATAAACGCGTTTTTTCAGACAACTGAATCCCCATGTAACAGCAAGGCTCACTAGAGCCCACACACTCAGTTCTTAACCCCAGTGTGCAGAAAGGGTCAACACGTGTTTTTCAGCAGAAATAAACATGTTTCTGCAAGTTTGGTCAACCCCATGTAAGTTATGGGGCAGTAACAGGACACTTTTCAAAACGTGTTTTTCAGCCCGAAATAAACGCGTTTTTTCAGACAACTGAATCCCCATGTAACAGCAAGGCTAACTAGAGCCCACACACTCAGCTCTTAACCCCAGTGTGCAGAAAGGGTCAAAACGTGTTTTTCAGCAGAAATAAACATGTTTCTGCAAGTTTGGTCAACCCCATGTAAGTTATGGGGCAGTAACAGGACACATTTCAAAACGTGTTTTTCAGCCCGAAATAAACGTGTTTTTTCAGACAACTGAATCCCCATGTAACAGCAAGGCTCACTAGAGCCCACACACTCAGCTCTTAACCCCAGTGTGCAGAAAGGGTCAAAACGTGTTTTTCAGCAGAAATAAACATGTTTCTGCCAGTTTGGTCAACCCCATCTAAGTTATGGGGCAGTAACAGGACACTTTTCAAAACGTGTTTTTCAGCCCGAAATAAACGCGTTTTTTCAGACAACTGAATCCCCATGTAACAGCAAGGCTCACTAGAGCCCACACACTCAGTTCTTAACCCCAGTGTGCAGAAAGGGTCAACACGTGTTTTTCAGCAGAAATAAACATGTTTCTGCAAGTTTGGTCAACCCCATGTAAGTTATGGGGCAGTAAGAGGACACTTTTCAAAACGTGTTTTTCAGCCCGAAATAAACACGTTTTTTCAGACAACTGAATCCCCATGTAACAGCAAGGCTCACTAGAGCCCACACACTCAGCTCTTAACCCCAGTGTGCAGAAAGGGTCAAAACGTGTTTTTCAGCAGAAATAAACATGTTTCTGCAAGTTTGGTCAACCCCATGTAAGTTATGGGGCAGTAACAGCACACATTTCAAAACGTGTTTTTCAGCCCGAAATAAACACGTTTTTTCAGACAACTGAATCCCCATGTAACAGCAAGGCTCACTAGAGCCCACACACTCAGCTCTTAACCCCAGTGTGCAGAAAGGGTCAAAACGTGTTTTTCAGCAGAAATAAACATGTTTCTGCAAGTTTGGTCAACCCCATGTAAGTTATGGGGCAGTAACAGGACACTTTTCAAAACGTGTTTTTCAGCCCGAAATAAACGCGTTTCTTCAGACAACTGAATCCCCATGTAACAGCAAGGCTCACTAGAGCCCACACACTCAGCTCTTAACCCCAGTGTGCAGAAAGGGTCAAAATGTGTTTTTCAGCAGAAATAAACATGTTTCTGCAAGTTTGGTCAACCCCATGTAAGTTATGGGGCAGTAAGAGGACACTTTTCAAAACGTGTTTTTCAGCCCGAAATAAACACGTTTTTTCAGACAACTGAATCCCCATGTAACAGCAAGGCTCACTAGAGCCCACACACTCAGCTCTTAACCCCAGTGTGCAGAAAGGGTCAAAACGTGTTTTTCAGCTGAAATAAACATGTTTCTGCAAGATTGCTCAACCCCATGTAAGTTATGGGGCAGTAACAGCACACTTTTCAAAACGTGTTTTTCAGCCCGAAATAAACGCGTTTTTTCAGACAACTGAATCCCCATGTAACAGCAAGGCTCAGAAGAGCCCACACGCTCAGCTCTTAACCCCAGTGTGCAGAAAGGGTCAAAACGTGTTTTTCAGCAGAAATAAACATGTTTCTGCAAGTTTGGTCAACCCCATGTAAGTTATGGGGCAGTAACAGCACACATTTCAAAACGTGTTTTTCAGCCCGAAATAAACACGTTTTTTCAGACAACTGAATCCCCATGTAACAGCAAGGCTCACTAGAGCCCACACACTCAGCTCTTAACCCCAGTGTGCAGAAAGGGTCAAAACGTGTTTTTCAGCAGAAATAAACATGTTTCTGCAAGTTTGGTCACCCCCATGTAAGTTATGGGGCAGTAACAGGACACTTTTCAAAACGTGTTTTTCAGCCCGAAATAAACGCGTTTCTTCAGACAACTGAATCCCCATGTAACAGCAAGGCTCACTAGAGCCCACACACTCAGCTCTTAACCCCAGTGTGCAGAAAGGGTCAAAACGTGTTTTTCAGCAGAAATAAACATGTTTCTGCAAGTTTGGTCAACCCCATGTAAGTTATGGGGCAGTAACAGGACACTTTTAAAAACGTGTTTTTCAGCCCGAAATAAACGCGTTTTTTCAGACAACTGAATCCCCATGTAACAGCAAGGCTAACTAGAGCCCACACACTCAGCTCTTAACCCCAGTGTGCAGAAAGGGTCAAAACGTGTTTTTCAGCAGAAATAAACATGTTTCTGCAAGTTTGGTCAACCCCATGTAAGTTATGGGGCAGTAACAGCACACTTTTCAAAATGTGTTTTTCAGCCCTAAATAAACACGTTTTTTCAGACAACTGAATCCCCATGTAACTTCAAGGCTCAGAAGAGCCCACACACTCAGCTCTTAACCCCAGTGTGCAGAAAGTGTCAAAACGTGTTTTTCAGCAGAAATAAACATGTTTTTGCAAGTTTGGTCACCCCCATGTAAGTTATGGGGCAGTAACAGGACACTTTTCAAAACGTGTTTTTCAGCCCGAAATAAACACGTTTTTTCAGACAACTGAATCTCCTTGTAACAGCAAGGCTCAGAAGAGCCCACACACTCAGCTCTTAACCCCAGTGTGCAGAAAGGGTCAAAACGTGTTTTTCAGCAGAAATAAACATGTTTCTGCAAGTTTGGTCAACCCCATGTAAGTTATGGGGCAGTAACAGCACACATTTCAAAACGTGTTTTTCAGCCCGAAATAAACACGTTTTTTCAGACAACTGAATCCCCATGTAACAGCAAGGCTCACTAGAGCCCACACACTCAGCTCTTAACCCCAGTGTGCAGAAAGGGTCAAGACGTGTTTTTCAGCAGAAATAAACATGTTTCTGCAAGTTTGGTCAACCCCATGTAAGTTATGGGGCAGTAACAGGACACTTTTCAAAACGTGTTTTTCAGCGCGAAATAAACGCGTTTTTTCAGACAACTGCATCCGCATGTAACTGTAAGGCTCAGAAAAGCCCACAAACTCAGCTCTTAACCCAAGTCCGCAGAAAGTGTCAAAACGTGTTTATCAGAAAAAATAAACATGTTTCTGCAAGTTTGGTCAACTCCATGTAAGTTAAGAGGCAGTAGAAGCACACTTTTCAAAACGTGTTATTCAGCCCAAAATAAATGCGTTTTTTCAGACAAGTGAATCCCCATGTAACTGCAACGCTCAGTAGAGCCCACACACTCAGCTCTTAACCCCAGTGTGCATAAAGTGTCAAAACGTGGTTTTCAGCAGAAATAAACATGTTTCTGCAAGTTTGGTCAACCCCATGTAAGTTATGGGGCAGTAACAGCACACTTTTCAAAATGTGTTTTTCAGCCCTAAATAAACACGTTTTTTCAGACAACTGAATCCCCATGTAACTTCAAGGCTCAGAAGAGCCCACACACTCAGCTCTTAACCCCAGTGTGCAGAAAGTGTCAAAACGTGTTTTTCAGCAGAAATAAACATGTTTTTGCAAGTTTGGTCACCCCCATGTAAGTTATGGGGCAGTAACAGCACACTTTTCAAAACGTGTTTTTCAGCCCGAAATAAACACGTTTTTTCAGACAACTGAATCTCCTTGTAACAGCAAGGCTCAGAAGAGCCCACACACTCAGCTCTTAACCCCAGTGTGCAGAAAGGGTAAAAACGTGTTTTTCAGCAGAAATAAACATGTTTCTGCAAGTTTGGTCAACCCCATGTAAGTTATGGGGCAGTGACAGCACACTTTTCAAAACGTGTTTTTCAGCCCGAAATAAAGACGTTTTTTCAGACAACTGAATCCCCATGTAACAGCAAGGCTCAGAAGAGCCCACACACTCAGCTCTTAACCCCAGTGTGCAGAAAGGGTCAAAACGTGTTTTTCAGCTGAAATAAACATGTTTCTGCAAGATTGGTCAACCCCATGTAAGTTATGGGGCAGTAACAGGACACTTTTCAAAACGTGTTTTTCAGCCCGAAATAAACGCGTTTTTTCAGACAACTGAATCCCCATGTAACAGCAAGGCTAACTAGAGCCCACACACTCAGCTCTTAACCCCAGTGTGCAGAAAGGGTCAAAACGTGTTTTTCAGCAGAAATAAACATGTTTCTGCAATTTTGGTCAACCCCATGTAAGTTATGGGGCAGTAACAGCACGCATTTCAAAACGTGTTTTTCAGCCCGAAATAAACGCGTTTTTTCAGACAACTGAATCCCCATGTAACAGCAAGGCTCACTAGAGCCCACACACTCAGCTCTTAACCCCAGTGTGCAGAAAGGGTCAAAACGTGTTTTTCAGCAGAAATAAACATGTTTCTGCAAGTTTGGTCAACCCCATGTAAGTTATGGGGCAGTAACAGGACACTTTTCAAAACGTGTTTTTCAGCCCGAAATAAACGCGTTTTTTCAGACAACTGAATCCCCATGTAACAGCAAGGCTAACTAGAGCCCACACACTCAGCTCTTAACCCCAGTGTGCAGAAAGGGTCAAAACGTGTTTTTCAGCAGAAATAAACATATTTCTGCAAGTTTGGTCAACCCCATGTAAGTTATGGGGCAGTAACAGCACACATTTCAAAACGTGTTTTTCAGCCCGAAATAAACACGTTTTTTCAGACAACTGAATCCCCATGTAACAGCAAGGCTCACTAGAGCCCACACACTCAGCTCTTAACCCCAGTGTGCAGAAAGGGTCAAAACGTGTTTTTCAGCAGAAATAAACATGTTTCTGCCAGTTTGGTCAACCCCATGTAAGTTATGGGGCAGTAACAGGACACTTTTCAAAACGTGTTTTTCAGCCCGAAATAAACGCGTTTTTTCAGACAACTGAATCCCCATGTAACAGCAAGGCTAACTAGAGCCCACACACTCAGCTCTTAACCCCAGTGTGCAGAAAAGGTCAAAACGTGTTTTTCAGCAGAAATAAACATGTTTCTGCAAGTTTGGTCAACCCCATGTAAGTTATGGGGCAGTAACAGGACACTTTTCAAAACGTGTTTTTCAGCCCGAAATAAACACGTTTTTTCAGACAACTGAATCCCCATGTAACAGCAAGGCTCACTAGAGCCCACACACTCAGCTCTTAACCCCAGTGTGCAGAAAGGGTCAAAACGTGTTTTTCAGCAGAAATAAACATGTTTCTGCAAGTTTGGTCAACCCCATGTAAGTTATGGGGCAGTAACAGCACACATTTCAAAACGTGTTTTTCAGCCCGAAATAAACACGTTTTTTCAGACAACTGAATCCCCATGTAACAGCAAGGCTCACTAGAGCCCACACACTCAGCTCTTAACCCCAGTGTGCAGAAAGGGTCAAAACGTGTTTTTCAGCAGAAATAAACATGTTTCTGCAAGTTTGGTCAACCCCATGTAAGTTATGGGGCAGTAACAGGACACTTTTCAAAACGTGTTTTTCAGCCCGAAATAAACGCGTTTTTTCAGACAACTGAATCCCCATGTAACAGCAAGGCTAACTAGAGCCCACACACTCAGCTCTTAACCCCAGTGTGCAGAAAAGGTCAAAACGTGTTTTTCAGCAGAAATAAACATGTTTCTGCAAGTTTGGTCAACCCCATGTAAGTTATGGGGCAGTAACAGCACACATTTCAAAACGTGTTTTTCAGCCCGAAATAAACGCGTTTTTTCAGACAACTGAATCCCCATGTAACAGCAAGGCTCACTAGAGCCCACACACTCAGCTCTTAACCCCAGTGTGCAGAAAGGGTCAAAACGTGTTTTTCAGCAGAAATAAACATGTTTCTGCAAGTTTGGTCAACCCCATGTAAGTTATGGGGCAGTAACAGCACACATTTCAAAACGTGTTTTTCAGCCCGAAATAAACGCGTTTTTTCAGACAACTGAATCCCCATGTAACAGCAAGGCTCACTAGAGCCCACACATTCAGCTCTTAACCCCAGTGTGCAGAAAGGGTCAAAACGTGTTTTTCAGCAGAAATAAACATGTTTCTGCAACTTTGGTCAACCCCATGTAAGTTATGGGGCAGTAACAGGACACATTTCAAAACGTGTTTTTCAGCCCGAAATAAACGCGTTTTTTCAGACAACTGAATCCCCATGTAACAGCAAGGCTCACTAGAGCCCACACACTCAGCTCTTAACCCCAGTGTGCAGAAAGGGTCAAAATGTGTTTTTCAGCAGAAATAAACATGTTTCTGCAAGTTTGGTCAACCCCATGTAAGTTATGGGGCAGTAACAGGACACTTTTCAAAACGTGTTTTTCAGCCCGAAATAAACGCGTTTTTTCAGACAACTGAATCCCCATGTAACAGCAAGGCTAACTAGAGCCCACACACTCAGCTCTTAACCCCAGTGTGCAGAAAAGGTCAAAACGTGTTTTTCAGCAGAAATAAACATGTTTCTGCAAGTTTGGTCAACCCCATGTAAGTTATGGGGCAGTAACAGGACACTTTTCAAAACGTGTTTTTCAGCCCGAAATAAACACGTTTTTTCAGACAACTGAATCCCCATGTAACAGCAAGGCTCACTAGAGCCCACACACTCAGCTCTTAACCCCAGTGTGCAGAAAGGGTCAAAACGTGTTTTTCAGCAGAAATAAACATGTTTCTGCAAGTTTGGTCAACCCCATGTAAGTTATGGGGCAGTAACAGCACACATTTCAAAACGTGTTTTTCAGCCCGAAATAAACACGTTTTTTCAGACAACTGAATCCCCATGTAACAGCAAGGCTCACTAGAGCCCACACACTCAGCTCTTAACCCCAGTGTGCAGAAAGGGTCAAAACGTGTTTTTCAGCAGAAATAAACATGTTTCTGCAAGTTTGGTCAACCCCATGTAAGTTATGGGGCAGTAACAGCACACATTTCAAAACGTGTTTTTCAGCCCGAAATAAACGCGTTTTTTCAGACAACTGAATCCCCATGTAACAGCAAGGCTCACTAGAGCCCACACACTCAGCTCTTAACCCCAGTGTGCAGAAAGGGTCAAAACGTGCTTTTCAGCAGAAATAAACATGTTTCTGCAAGTTTGGTCAACCCCATGTAAGTTATGGGGCAGTAACAGCACACTTTTCAAAACGTGTTTTTCAGCCCGAAATAAAGACGTTTTTTCAGACAACTGAATCCCCATGTAACAGCAAGGCTCAGAAGAGCCCACACACTCAGTTCTTAACCCCAGTGTGCAGAAAGGGTCAAAACGTGTTTTTCAGCAGAAATAAACATGTTTCTGCAAGTTTGGTCAACCCCATGTAAGTTATGGGGCAGTAACAGCACACTTTTCAAAACGTGTTTTTCAGCCCGAAATAAAGACGTTTTTTCAGACAACTGAATCCCCATGTAACAGCAAGGCTCAGAAGAGCCCACACACTCAGCTCTTAACCCCAGTGTGCAGAAAGGGTCAAAACGTGTTTTTCTGCTGAAATAAACATGTTTCTGCAAGATTGGTCAACCCCATGTAAGTTATGGGGCAGTAACAGGACACTTTTCAAAACGTGTTTTTCAGCCCGAAATAAACGCGTTTTTTCAGACAACTGAATCCCCATGTAACAGCAAGGCTAACTAGAGCCCACACACTCAGCTCTTAACCCCAGTGTGCAGAAAGGGTCAAAACGTGTTTTTCAGCAGAAATAAACATGTTTCTGCCAGTTTGGTCAACCCCATCTAAGTTATGGGGCAGTAACAGGACACTTTTCAAAACGTGTTTTTCAGCCCGAAATAAACGCGTTTTTTCAGACAACTGAATCCCCATGTAACAGCAAGGCTCACTAGAGCCCACACACTCAGTTCTTAACCCCAGTGTGCAGAAAGGGTCAACACGTGTTTTTCAGCAGAAATAAACATGTTTCTGCAAGTTTGGTCAACCCCATGTAAGTTATGGGGCAGTAACAGGACACTTTTCAAAACGTGTTTTTCAGCCCGAAATAAACGCGTTTTTTCAGACAACTGAATCCCCATGTAACAGCAAGGCTAACTAGAGCCCACACACTCAGCTCTTAACCCCAGTGTGCAGAAAAGGTCAAAACGTGTTTTTCAGCAGAAATAAACATGTTTCTGCAAGTTTGGTCAACCCCATGTAAGTTATGGGGCAGTAACAGGACACTTTTCAAAACGTGTTTTTCAGCCCGAAATAAACACGTTTTTTCAGACAACTGAATCCCCATGTAACAGCAAGGCTCACTAGAGCCCACACACTCAGCTCTTAACCCCAGTGTGCAGAAAGGGTCAAAACGTGTTTTTCAGCAGAAATAAACATGTTTCTGCAAGTTTGGTCAACCCCATGTAAGTTATGGGGCAGTAACAGCACACATTTCAAAACGTGTTTTTCAGCCCGAAATAAACACGTTTTTTCAGACAACTGAATCCCCATGTAACAGCAAGGCTCACTAGAGCCCACACACTCAGCTCTTAACCCCAGTGTGCAGAAAGGGTCAAAACGTGTTTTTCAGCAGAAATAAACATGTTTCTGCAAGTTTGGTCAACCCCATGTAAGTTATGGGGCAGTAACAGGACACTTTTCAAAACGTGTTTTTCAGCGCGAAATAAACGCGTTTTTTCAGACAACTGCATCCGCATGTAACTGTAAGGCTCAGAAGAGCCCACAAACTCAGCTCTTAACCCAAGTCCGCAGAAAGTGTCAAAACGTGTTTTTCAGAAAAAATAAACATGTTTCTGCAAGTTTGGTCAACTCCATGTAAGTTAAGAGGCAGTAGAAGCACACTTTTCAAAACGTGTTATTCAGCCCAAAATAAATGCGTTTTTTCAGACAAGTGAATCCCCATGTAACTGCAACGCTCAGTAGAGCCCACACACTCAGCTCTTAACCCCAGTGTGCATAAAGTGTCAAAACGTGGTTTTCAGCAGAAATAAACATGTTTCTGCAAGTTTGGTCAACCCCATGTAAGTTATGGGGCAGTAACAGCACACTTTTCAAAATGTGTTTTTCAGCCCTAAATAAACACGTTTTTTCAGACAACTGAATCCCCATGTAACTTCAAGGCTCAGAAGAGCCCACACACTCAGCTCTTAACCCCAGTGTGCAGAAAGTGTCAAAACGTGTTTTTCAGCAGAAATAAACATGTTTTTGCAAGTTTGGTCACCCCCATGTAAGTTATGGGGCAGTAACAGCACACTTTTCAAAACGTGTTTTTCAGCCCGAAATAAACACGTTTTTTCAGACAACTGAATCTCCTTGTAACAGCAAGGCTCAGAAGAGCCCACACACTCAGCTCTTAACCCCAGTGTGCAGAAAGGGTAAAAACGTGTTTTTCAGCAGAAATAAACATGTTTCTGCAAGTTTGGTCAACCCCATGTAAGTTATGGGGCAGTGACAGCACACTTTTCAAAACGTGTTTTTCAGCCCGAAATAAAGACGTTTTTTCAGACAACTGAATCCCCATGTAACAGCAAGGCTCAGAAGAGCCCACACACTCAGCTCTTAACCCCAGTGTGCAGAAAGGGTCAAAACGTGTTTTTCAGCTGAAATAAACATGTTTCTGCAAGATTGGTCAACCCCATGTAAGTTATGGGGCAGTAACAGGACACTTTTCAAAACGTGTTTTTCAGCCCGAAATAAACGCGTTTTTTCAGACAACTGAATCCCCATGTAACAGCAAGGCTAACTAGAGCCCACACACTCAGCTCTTAACCCCAGTGTGCAGAAAGGGTCAAAACGTGTTTTTCAGCAGAAATAAACATGTTTCTGCAATTTTGGTCAACCCCATGTAAGATATGGGGCTGTAACAGGACACTTTTCAAAACGTGTTTTTCAGCCCGAAATAAACGCGTTTTTTCAGACAACTGAATCCCCATGTAACAGCAAGGCTCACTAGAGCCCACACACTCAGCTCTTAACCCCAGTGTGCAGAAAGGGTCAAAACGTGTTTTTCAGCAGAAATAAACATGTTTCTGCAAGTTTGGTCAACCCCATGTAAGTTATGGGGCAGTAACAGGACCCTTTTCAAAACGTGTTTTTCAGCCCGAAATAAACGCTTTTTTCAGACAACTGAATCCCCATGTAACAGCAAGGCTCACTAGAGCCCACACACTCAGCTCTTAACCCCAGTGTGCAGAAAGGGTCAAAACGTGTTTTTCAGCAGAAATAAACATGTTTCTGCCAGTTTGGTCAACCCCATCTAAGTTATGGGGCAGTAACAGGACACTTTTCAAAACGTGTTTTTCAGCCCGAAATAAACGCGTTTTTTCAGACAACTGAATCCCCATGTAACAGCAAGGCTCACTAGAGCCCACACACTCAGTTCTTAACCCCAGTGTGCAGAAAGGGTCAACACGTGTTTTTCAGCAGAAATAAACATGTTTCTGCAAGTTTGGTCAACCCCATGTAAGTTATGGGGCAGTAACAGGACACTTTTCAAAACGTGTTTTTCAGCCCGAAATAAACACGTTTTTTCAGACAACTGAATCCCCATGTAACAGCAAGGCTCACTAGAGCCCACACACTCAGCTCTTAACCCCAGTGTGCAGAAAGGGTCAAAACGTGTTTTTCAGCAGAAATAAACATGTTTCTGCAAGTTTGGTCAACCCCATGTAAGTTATGGGGCAGTAACAGCACACATTTCAAAACGTGTTTTTCAGCCCGAAATAAACACGTTTTTTCAGACAACTGAATCCCCATGTAACAGCAAGGCTAACTAGAGCCCACACACTCAGCTCTTAACCCCAGTGTGCAGAAAGGGTCAAAACGTGTTTTTCAGCAGAAATAAACATGTTTCTGCAAGTTTGGTCAACCCCATGTAAGTTATGGGGCAGTAACAGGACACTTTTCAAAACGTGTTTTTCAGCCCGAAATAAACGCGTTTTTTCAGACAACTGAATCCCCATGTAACAGCAAGGCTAACTAGAGCCCACACACTCAGCTCTTAACCCCAGTGTGCAGAAAAGGTCAAAACGTGTTTTTCAGCAGAAATAAACATGTTTCTGCAAGTTTGGTCAACCCCATGTAAGTTATGGGGCAGTAACAGCACACATTTCAAAACGTGTTTTTCAGCCCGAAATAAACGCGTTTTTTCAGACAACTGAATCCCCATGTAACAGCAAGGCTAACTAGAGCCCACACACTCAGCTCTTAACCCCAGTGTGCAGAAAGGGTCAAAACGTGTTTTTCAGCAGAAATAAACATGTTTCTGCAAGTTTGGTCAACCCCATGTAAGTTATGGGGCAGTAACATCACACATTTCAAAACGTGTTTTTCAGCCCGAAATAAACGCGTTTTTTCAGACAACTGAATCCCCATGTAACAGCAAGGCTCACTAGAGCCCACACATTCAGCTCTTAACCCCAGTGTGCAGAAAGGGTCAAAACGTGTTTTTCAGCAGAAATAAACATGTTTCTGCAACTTTGGTCAACCCCATGTAAGTTATGGGGCAGTAACAGGACACATTTCAAAACGTGTTTTTCAGCCCGAAATAAACGCGTTTTTTCAGACAACTGAATCCCCATGTAACAGCAAGGCTCACTAGAGCCCACACACTCAGCTCTTAACCCCAGTGTGCAGAAAGGGTCAAAACGTGTTTTTCAGCAGAAATAAACATGTTTCTGCAAGTTTGGTCAACCCCATGTAAGTTATGGGGCAGTAACAGGACACTTTTCAAAACGTGTTTTTCAGCCCGAAATAAACGCGTTTTTTCAGACAACTGAATCCCCATGTAACAGCAAGGCTAACTAGAGCCCACACACTCAGCTCTTAACCCCAGTGTGCAGAAAAGGTCAAAACGTGTTTTTCAGCAGAAATAAACATGTTTCTGCAAGTTTGGTCAACCCCATGTAAGTTATGGGGCAGTAACAGGACACTTTTCAAAACGTGTTTTTCAGCCCGAAATAAACACGTTTTTTCAGACAACTGAATCCCCATGTAACAGCAAGGCTCACTAGAGCCCACACACTCAGCTCTTAACCCCAGTGTGCAGAAAGGGTCAAAACGTGTTTTTCAGCAGAAATAAACATGTTTCTGCAAGTTTGGTCAACCCCATGTAAGTTATGGGGCAGTAACAGCACACATTTCAAAACGTGTTTTTCAGCCCGAAATAAACACGTTTTTTCAGACAACTGAATCCCCATGTAACAGCAAGGCTCACTAGAGCCCACACACTCAGCTCTTAACCCCAGTGTGCAGAATGGGTCAAAACGTGTTTTTCAGCAGAAATAAACATGTTTCTGCAAGTTTGGTCAACCCCATGTAAGTTATGGGGCAGTAACAGCACACATTTCAAAACGTGTTTTTCAGCCCGAAATAAACGCGTTTTTTCAGACAACTGAATCCCCATGTAACAGCAAGGCTCACTAGAGCCCACACACTCAGCTCTTAACCCCAGTGTGCAGAAAGGGTCAAAACGTGCTTTTCAGCAGAAATAAACATGTTTCTGCAAGTTTGGTCAACCCCATGTAAGTTATGGGGCAGTAACAGCACACTTTTCAAAACGTGTTTTTCAGCCCGAAATAAAGACGTTTTTTCAGACAACTGAATCCCCATGTAACAGCAAGGCTCAGAAGAGCCCACACACTCAGTTCTTAACCCCAGTGTGCAGAAAGGGTCAAAACGTGTTTTTCAGCAGAAATAAACATGTTTCTGCAAGTTTGGTCAACCCCATGTAAGTTATGGGGCAGTAACAGCACACTTTTCAAAACGTGTTTTTCAGCCCGAAATAAAGACGTTTTTTCAGACAACTGAATCCCCATGTAACAGCAAGGCTCAGAAGAGCCCACACATTCAGCTCTTAACCCCAGTGTGCAGAAAGGGTCAAAACGTGTTTTTCAGCAGAAATAAACATGTTTCTGCAACTTTGGTCAACCCCATGTAAGTTATGGGGCAGTAACAGGACACATTTCAAAACGTGTTTTTCAGCCCGAAATAAACGCGTTTTTTCAGACAACTGAATCCCCATGTAACAGCAAGGCTCACTAGAGCCCACACACTCAGCTCTTAACCCCAGTGTGCAGAAAGGGTCAAAATGTGTTTTTCAGCAGAAATAAACATGTTTCTGCAAGTTTGGTCAACCCCATGTAAGTTATGGGGCAGTAACAGGACACTTTTCAAAACGTGTTTTTCAGCCCGAAATAAACGCGTTTTTTCAGACAACTGAATCCCCATGTAACAGCAAGGCTAACTAGAGCCCACACACTCAGCTCTTAACCCCAGTGTGCAGAAAAGGTCAAAACGTGTTTTTCAGCAGAAATAAACATGTTTCTGCAAGTTTGGTCAACCCCATGTAAGTTATGGGGCAGTAACAGGACACTTTTCAAAACGTGTTTTTCAGCCCGAAATAAACACGTTTTTTCAGACAACTGAATCCCCATGTAACAGCAAGGCTCACTAGAGCCCACACACTCAACTCTTAACCCCAGTGTGCAGAAAGGGTCAAAACGTGTTTTTCAGCAGAAATAAACATGTTTCTGCAAGTTTGGTCAACCCCATGTAAGTTATGGGGCAGTAACAGCACACATTTCAAAACGTGTTTTTCAGCCCGAAATAAACACGTTTTTTCAGACAACTGAATCCCCATGTAACAGCAAGGCTCACTAGAGCCCACACACTCAGCTCTTAACCCCAGTGTGCAGAAAGGGTCAAAACGTGTTTTTCAGCAGAAATAAACATGTTTCTGCAAGTTTGGTCAACCCCATGTAAGTTATGGGGCAGTAACAGCACACATTTCAAAACGTGTTTTTCAGCCCGAAATAAACGCGTTTTTTCAGACAACTGAATCCCCATGTAACAGCAAGGCTCACTAGAGCCCACACACTCAGCTCTTAACCCCAGTGTGCAGAAAGGGTCAAAACGTGCTTTTCAGCAGAAATAAACATGTTTCTGCAAGTTTGGTCAACCCCATGTAAGTTATGGGGCAGTAACAGCACACTTTTCAAAACGTGTTTTTCAGCCCGAAATAAAGACGTTTTTTCAGACAACTGAATCCCCATGTAACAGCAAGGCTCAGAAGAGCCCACACACTCAGTTCTTAACCCCAGTGTGCAGAAAGGGTCAAAACGTGTTTTTCTGCTGAAATAAACATGTTTCTGCAAGATTGGTCAACCCCATGTAAGTTATGGGGCAGTAACAGGACACTTTTCAAAACGTGTTTTTCAGCCCGAAATAAACGCGTTTTTTCAGACAACTGAATCCCCATGTAACAGCAAGGCTAACTAGAGCCCACACACTCAGCTCTTAACCCCAGTGTGCAGAAAGGGTCAAAACGTGTTTTTCAGCAGAAATAAACATGTTTCTGCCAGTTTGGTCAACCCCATCTAAGTTATGGGGCAGTAACAGGACACTTTTCAAAACGTGTTTTTCAGCCCGAAATAAACGCGTTTTTTCAGACAACTGAATCCCCATGTAACAGCAAGGCTCACTAGAGCCCACACACTCAGTTCTTAACCCCAGTGTGCAGAAAGGGTCAACACGTGTTTTTCAGCAGAAATAAACATGTTTCTGCAAGTTTGGTCAACCCCATGTAAGTTATGGGGCAGTAACAGGACACTTTTCAAAACGTGTTTTTCAGCCCGAAATAAACGCGTTTTTTCAGACAACTGAATCCCCATGTAACAGCAAGGCTAACTAGAGCCCACACACTCAGCTCTTAACCCCAGTGTGCAGAAAAGGTCAAAACGTGTTTTTCAGCAGAAATAAACATGTTTCTGCAAGTTTGGTCAACCCCATGTAAGTTATGGGGCAGTAACAGGACACTTTTCAAAACGTGTTTTTCAGCCCGAAATAAACACGTTTTTTCAGACAACTGAATCCCCATGTAACAGCAAGGCTCACTAGAGCCCACACACTCAGCTCTTAACCCCAGTGTGCAGAAAGGGTCAAAACGTGTTTTTCAGCAGAAATAAACATGTTTCTGCAAGTTTGGTCAACCCCATGTAAGTTATGGGGCAGTAACAGCACACATTTCAAAACGTGTTTTTCAGCCCGAAATAAACACGTTTTTTCAGACAACTGAATCCCCATGTAACAGCAAGGCTCACTAGAGCCCACACACTCAGCTCTTAACCCCAGTGTGCAGAAAGGGTCAAAACGTGTTTTTCAGCAGAAATAAACATGTTTCTGCAAGTTTGGTCAACCCCATGTAAGTTATGGGGCAGTAACAGGACACTTTTCAAAACGTGTTTTTCAGCGCGAAATAAACGCGTTTTTTCAGACAACTGCATCCGCATGTAACTGTAAGGCTCAGAAGAGCCCACAAACTCAGCTCTTAACCCAAGTCCGCAGAAAGTGTCAAAACGTGTTTTTCAGAAAAAATAAACATGTTTCTGCAAGTTTGGTCAACTCCATGTAAGTTAAGAGGCAGTAGAAGCACACTTTTCAAAACGTGTTATTCAGCCCAAAATAAATGCGTTTTTTCAGACAAGTGAATCCCCATGTAACTGCAACGCTCAGTAGAGCCCACACACTCAGCTCTTAACCCCAGTGTGCATAAAGTGTCAAAACGTGGTTTTCAGCAGAAATAAACATGTTTCTGCAAGTTTGGTCAACCCCATGTAAGTTATGGGGCAGTAACAGCACACTTTTCAAAATGTGTTTTTCAGCCCTAAATAAACACGTTTTTTCAGACAACTGAATCCCCATGTAACTTCAAGGCTCAGAAGAGCCCACACACTCAGCTCTTAACCCCAGTGTGCAGAAAGTGTCAAAACGTGTTTTTCAGCAGAAATAAACATGTTTTTGCAAGTTTGGTCACCCCCATGTAAGTTATGGGGCAGTAACAGCACACTTTTCAAAACGTGTTTTTCAGCCCGAAATAAACACGTTTTTTCAGACAACTGAATCTCCTTGTAACAGCAAGGCTCAGAAGAGCCCACACACTCAGCTCTTAACCCCAGTGTGCAGAAAGGGTAAAAACGTGTTTTTCAGCAGAAATAAACATGTTTCTGCAAGTTTGGTCAACCCCATGTAAGTTATGGGGCAGTGACAGCACACTTTTCAAAACGTGTTTTTCAGCCCGAAATAAAGACGTTTTTTCAGACAACTGAATCCCCATGTAACAGCAAGGCTCAGAAGAGCCCACACACTCAGCTCTTAACCCCAGTGTGCAGAAAGGGTCAAAACGTGTTTTTCAGCTGAAATAAACATGTTTCTGCAAGATTGGTCAACCCCATGTAAGTTATGGGGCAGTAACAGGACACTTTTCAAAACGTGTTTTTCAGCCCGAAATAAACGCGTTTTTTCAGACAACTGAATCCCCATGTAACAGCAAGGCTAACTAGAGCCCACACACTCAGCTCTTAACCCCAGTGTGCAGAAAGGGTCAAAACGTGTTTTTCAGCAGAAATAAACATGTTTCTGCAATTTTGGTCAACCCCATGTAAGTTATGGGGCAGTAACAGCACGCATTTCAAAACGTGTTTTTCAGCCCGAAATAAACGCGTTTTTTCAGACAACTGAATCCCCATGTAATAGCAAGGCTCACTAGAGCCCACACACTCAGCTCTTAACCCCAGTGTGCAGAAAGGGTCAAAACGTGTTTTTCAGCAGAAATAAACATGTTTCTGCAAGTTTGGTCAACCCCATGTAAGATATGGGGCTGTAACAGGACACTTTTCAAAACGTGTTTTTCAGCCCGAAATAAACGCGTTTTTTCAGACAACTGAATCCCCATGTAACAGCAAGGCTCACTAGAGCCCACACACTCAGCTCTTAACCCCAGTGTGCAGAAAGGGTCAAAACGTGTTTTTCAGCAGAAATAAACATGTTTCTGCAAGTTTGGTCAACCCCATGTAAGTTATGGGGCAGTAACAGGACCCTTTTCAAAACGTGTTTTTCAGCCCGAAATAAACGCTTTTTTCAGACAACTGAATCCCCATGTAACAGCAAGGCTCACTAGAGCCCACACACTCAGCTCTTAACCCCAGTGTGCAGAAAGGGTCAAAACGTGTTTTTCAGCAGAAATAAACATGTTTCTGCCAGTTTGGTCAACCCCATCTAAGTTATGGGGCAGTAACAGGACACTTTTCAAAACGTGTTTTTCAGCCCGAAATAAACGCGTTTTTTCAGACAACTGAATCCCCATGTAACAGCAAGGCTCACTAGAGCCCACACACTCAGCTCTTAACCCCAGTGTGCAGAAAGGGTCAACACGTGTTTTTCAGCAGAAATAAACATGTTTCTGCAAGTTTGGTCAACCCCATGTAAGTTATGGGGCAGTAACAGGACACTTTTCAAAACGTGTTTTTCAGCCCGAAATAAACACGTTTTTTCAGACAACTGAATCCCCATGTAACAGCAAGGCTCACTAGAGCCCACACACTCAGCTCTTAACCCCAGTGTGCAGAAAGGGTCAAAACGTGTTTTTCAGCAGAAATAAACATGTTTCTGCAAGTTTGGTCAACCCCATGTAAGTTATGGGGCAGTAACAGCACACATTTCAAAACGTGTTTTTCAGCCCGAAATAAACACGTTTTTTCAGACAACTGAATCCCCATGTAACAGCAAGGCTAACTAGAGCCCACACACTCAGCTCTTAACCCCAGTGTGCAGAAAGGGTCAAAACGTGTTTTTCAGCAGAAATAAACATGTTTCTGCAAGTTTGGTCAACCCCATGTAAGTTATGGGGCAGTAACAGGACACTTTTCAAAACGTGTTTTTCAGCCCGAAATAAACGCGTTTTTTCAGACAACTGAATCCCCATGTAACAGCAAGGCTAACTAGAGCCCACACACTCAGCTCTTAACCCCAGTGTGCAGAAAAGGTCAAAACGTGTTTTTCAGCAGAAATAAACATGTTTCTGCAAGTTTGGTCAACCCCATGTAAGTTATGGGGCAGTAACAGCACACTTTTCAAAACGTGTTTTTCAGCCCGAAATAAACACGTTTTTTCAGACAACTGAATCCCCATGTAACAGCAAGGCTCACTAGAGCCCACACACTCAGCTCTTAACCCCAGTGTGCAGAAAGGGTCAAAACGTGTTTTTCAGCAGAAATAAACATGTTTCTGCAAGTTTGGTCAACCCCATGTAAGTTATGGGGCAGTAACAGCACACATTTCAAAACGTGTTTTTCAGCCCGAAATAAACACGTTTTTTCAGACAACTGAATCCCCATGTAACAGCAAGGCTCACTAGAGCCCACACACTCAGCTCTTAACCCCAGTGTGCAGAATGGGTCAAAACGTGTTTTTCAGCAGAAATAAACATGTTTCTGCAAGTTTGGTCAACCCCATGTAAGTTATGGGGCAGTAACAGCACACATTTCAAAACGTGTTTTTCAGCCCGAAATAAACGCGTTTTTTCAGACAACTGAATCCCCATGTAACAGCAAGGCTCACTAGAGCCCACACACTCAGCTCTTAACCCCAGTGTGCAGAAAGGGTCAAAACGTGCTTTTCAGCAGAAATAAACATGTTTCTGCAAGTTTGGTCAACCCCATGTAAGTTATGGGGCAGTAACAGCACACTTTTCAAAACGTGTTTTTCAGCCCGAAATAAAGACGTTTTTTCAGACAACTGAATCCCCATGTAACAGCAAGGCTCAGAAGAGCCCACACACTCAGTTCTTAACCCCAGTGTGCAGAAAGGGTCAAAACGTGTTTTTCAGCAGAAATAAACATGTTTCTGCAAGTTTGGTCAACCCCATGTAAGTTATGGGGCAGTAACAGCACACTTTTCAAAACGTGTTTTTCAGCCCGAAATAAAGACGTTTTTTCAGACAACTGAATCCCCATGTAACAGCAAGGCTCAGAAGAGCCCACACACTCAGCTCTTAACCCCAGTGTGCAGAAAGGGTCAAAACGTGTTTTTCTGCTGAAATAAACATGTTTCTGCAAGATTGGTCAACCCCATGTAAGTTATGGGGCAGTAACAGGACACTTTTCAAAACGTGTTTTTCAGCCCGAAATAAACGCGTTTTTTCAGACAACTGAATCCCCATGTAACAGCAAGGCTAACTAGAGCCCACACACTCAGCTCTTAACCCCAGTGTGCAGAAAGGGTCAAAACGTGTTTTTCAGCAGAAATAAACATGTTTCTGCAATTTTGGTCAACCCCATGTAAGTTATGGGGCAGTAACAGCACGCATTTCAAAACGTGTTTTTCAGCCCGAAATAAACGCGTTTTTTCAGACAACTGAATCCCCATGTAACTGTCACGACTATAGTCCCCCCTCCTTAAGGGTGCTCCAGCCCTTTCACTAAAGACTTCATTCTCTGCACCTGTTTCCCATTCCCAGCCCACCTTAAAAGCCAGGCGCTGACGCTCATCCGGGCTCTGCATCTGATTTCCGTATCGTGTGAGTCCGGGACCAGGAAGCGCCTGGTCCCGTTAAGGTTTTAATCTCGGTTCCCGTTCCTGTTCCCCGTCCGCCGGTTCCGACCCGGCCTTCGTGGTTTTTAATTCCTTCGTCAGATGGATCTCCTGGTTTTGGACTTACCCTTGCGTTTTGGATACTCTATGGATTACTCTTGGATCGTTCGCCTCGGCCACACCTCCCCCGTGCACCAGCGCACCTTGGACACGCCCCCTGTCTTCTGCCCCGTTTTCCTGCATGACATTTCCCCAATGTTTCCCCACTCCGTCGGACTGTGTCGTCCGCATAGGGTCCGGAAAGAACTGTTCGTTACAGAATGCAGAGCCTACACCTGGACCCCGCGGACGGCACCCTGGCAGCCCGGATTCCATCGTTTTTTTTTTTTTTTTTTCTCTCCCTTTTTTTTCTTAGGGCTTCGGAGCTGCCCTGAAAATGAGGGGCGTACTGTCACGACTATAGTCCCCCCTCCTTAAGGGTGCTCCAGCCCTTTCACTAAAGACTTCATTCTCTGCACCTGTTTCCCATTCCCAGCCCACCTTAAAAGCCAGGCGCTGACGCTCATCCGGGCTCTGCATCTGATTTCCGTATCGTGTGAGTCCGGGACCAGGAAGCGCCTGGTCCCGTTAAGGTTTTAATCTCGGTTCCCGTTCCTGTTCCCCGTCCGCCGGTTCCGACCCGGCCTTCGTGGTTTTTAATTCCTTCGTCAGATGGATCTCCTGGTTTTGGACTTACCCTTGCGTTTTGGATACTCTATGGATTACTCTTGGATCGTTCGCCTCGGCCACACCTCCCCCGTGCACCAGCGCACCTTGGACACGCCCCCTGTCTTCTGCCCCGTTTTCCTGCATGACATTTCCCCAATGTTTCCCCACTCCGTCGGACTGTGTCGTCCGCATAGGGTCCGGAAAGAACTGTTCGTTACAGTAACAGCAAGGCTCACTAGAGCCCACACACTCAGCTCTTAACCCCAGTGTGCAGAAAGGGTCAAAACGTGTTTTTCAGCAGAAATAAACATGTTTCTGCAAGTTTGGTCAACCCCATGTAAGTTATGGGGCAGTAACAGGACCCTTTTCAAAACGTGTTTTTCAGCCCGAAATAAACGCTTTTTTCAGACAACTGAATCCCCATGTAACAGCAAGGCTCACTAGAGCCCACACACTCAGCTCTTAACCCCAGTGTGCAGAAAGGGTCAAAACGTGTTTTTCAGCAGAAATAAACATGTTTCTGCCAGTTTGGTCAACCCCATCTAAGTTATGGGGCAGTAACAGGACACTTTTCAAAACGTGTTTTTCAGCCCGAAATAAACGCGTTTTTTCAGACAACTGAATCCCCATGTAACAGCAAGGCTCACTAGAGCCCACACACTCAGTTCTTAACCCCAGTGTGCAGAAAGGGTCAACACGTGTTTTTCAGCAGAAATAAACATGTTTCTGCAAGTTTGGTCAACCCCATGTAAGTTATGGGGCAGTAACAGGACACTTTTCAAAACGTGTTTTTCAGCCCGAAATAAACACGTTTTTTCAGACAACTGAATCCCCATGTAACAGCAAGGCTCACTAGAGCCCACACACTCAGCTCTTAACCCCAGTGTGCAGAAAGGGTCAAAACGTGTTTTTCAGCAGAAATAAACATGTTTCTGCAAGTTTGGTCAACCCCATG
Source organism: Lepisosteus oculatus (assembly GCF_040954835.1). NCBI lineage: Eukaryota > Metazoa > Chordata > Actinopteri > Semionotiformes > Lepisosteidae > Lepisosteus > Lepisosteus oculatus. The sequence goes on along the minus strand of NW_027167935.1, from coordinate 24,974 downwards.
TAAGTTATGGGGCAGTAACAGCACACATTTCAAAACGTGTTTTTCAGCCCGAAATAAACACGTTTTTTCAGACAACTGAATCCCCATGTAACAGCAAGGCTCACTAGAGCCCACACACTCAGCTCTTAACCCCAGTGTGCAGAAAGGGTCAAAACGTGTTTTTCAGCAGAAATAAACATGTTTCTGCAAGTTTGGTCAACCCCATGTAAGTTATGGGGCAGTAACAGGACACTTTTCAAAACGTGTTTTTCAGCCCGAAATAAAGACGTTTTTTCAGACAACTGAATCCCCATGTAACAGCAAGGCTCAGAAGAGCCCACACACTCAGCTCTTAACCCCAGTGTGCAGAAAGGGTCAAAACGTGTTTTTCTGCTGAAATAAACATGTTTCTGCAAGATTGGTCAACCCCATGTAAGTTATGGGGCAGTAACAGGACACTTTTCAAAACGTGTTTTTCAGCCCGAAATAAACGCGTTTTTTCAGACAACTGAATCCCCATGTAACAGCAAGGCTAACTAGAGCCCACACACTCAGCTCTTAACCCCAGTGTGCAGAAAGGGTCAAAACGTGTTTTTCAGCAGAAATAAACATGTTTCTGCAATTTTGGTCAACCCCATGTAAGTTATGGGGCAGTAACAGCACGCATTTCAAAACGTGTTTTTCAGCCCGAAATAAACGCGTTTTTTCAGACAACTGAATCCCCATGTAACAGCAAGGCTCACTAGAGCCCACACACTCAGCTCTTAACCCCAGTGTGCAGAAAGGGTCAAAACGTGTTTTTCAGCAGAAATAAACATGTTTCTGCAAGTTTGGTCAACCCCATGTAAGTTATGGGGCAGTAACAGGACCCTTTTCAAAACGTGTTTTTCAGCCCGAAATAAACGCTTTTTTCAGACAACTGAATCCCCATGTAACAGCAAGGCTAACTAGAGCCCACACACTCAGCTCTTAACCCCAGTGTGCAGAAAGGGTCAAAACGTGTTTTTCAGCAGAAATAAACATATTTCTGCAAGTTTGGTCAACCCCATGTAAGTTATGGGGCAGTAACAGCACACATTTCAAAACGTGTTTTTCAGCCCGAAATAAACACGTTTTTTCAGACAACTGAATCCCCATGTAACAGGAAGGCTCACTAGAGCCCACACACTCAGCTCTTAACCCCAGTGTGCAGAAAGGGTCAAAACGTGTTTTTCAGCAGAAATAAACATGTTTCTGCAAGTTTGGTCAACCCCATGTAAGTTATGGGTCAGTAACAGGACACTTTTCAAAACGTGTTTTTCAGCCCGAAATAAACACGTTTTTTCAGACAACTGAATGCCCATGTAACAGCAAGGCTCACTAGAGCCCACACACTCAGCTCTTAACCCCAGTGTGCAGAAAGGGTCAAAACGTGTTTTTCAGCAGAAATAAACATGTTTCTGCAAGTTTGGTCAACCCCATGTAAGTTATGGGGCAGTAACAGCACACATTTCAAAACGTGTTTTTCAGCCCGAAATAAACACGTTTTTTCAGACAACTGAATCCCCATGTAACAGCAAGGCTCACTAGAGCCCACACACTCAGCTCTTAACCCCAGTGTGCAGAAAGGGTCAAAACGTGTTTTTCAGCAGAAATAAACATGTTTCTGCAAGTTTGGTCAACCCCATGTAAGTTATGGGGCAGTAACAGCACACATTTCAAAACGTGTTTTTCAGCCCGAAATAAACGCGTTTTTTCAGACAACTGAATCCCCATGTAACAGCAAGGCTCACTAGAGCCCACACACTCAGCTCTTAACCCCAGTGTGCAGAAAGGGTCAAAAAGTGTTTTTCAGCAGAAATAAACATGTTTCTGCAAGTTTGGTCAACCCCATGTAAGTTATGGGGCAGTAACAGGACACTTTTCAAAACGTGTTTTTCAGCCCGAAATAAACACGTTTTTTCAGACAACTGAATGCCCATGTAACAGCAAGGCTCACTAGAGCCCACACACTCAGCTCTTAACCCCAGTGTGCAGAAAGGGGCAAAACGTGTTTTTCAGCAGAAATAAACATGTTTCTGCAAGTTTGGTCAACCCCATGTAAGTTATGGGGCAGTAACAGGACACTTTTCAAAACGTGTTTTTCAGCCCGAAATAAACGCGTTTTTTCAGACAACTGAATCCCCATGTAACAGCAAGGCTAACTAGAGCCCACACACTCAGCTCTTAACCCCAGTGTGCAGAAAAGGTCAAAACGTGTTTTTCAGCAGAAATAAACATGTTTCTGCAAGTTTGGTCAACCCCATGTAAGTTATGGGGCAGTAACAGCACACATTTCAAAACGTGTTTTTCAGCCTGAAATAAACACGTTTTTTCAGACAACTGAATCCCCATGTAACAGCAAGGCTCACTAGAGCCCACACACTCAGCTCTTAACCCCAGTGTGCAGAAAGGGTCAAAACGTGTTTTTCAGCAGAAATAAACATGTTTCTGCCAGTTTGGTCAACCCCATCTAAGTTATGGGGCAGTAACAGGACACTTTTCAAAACGTGTTTTTCAGCCCGAAATAAACGCGTTTTTTCAGACAACTGAATCCCCATGTAACAGCAAGGCTCACTAGAGCCCACACACTCAGTTCTTAACCCCAGTGTGCAGAAAGGGTCAACACGTGTTTTTCAGCAGAAATAAACATGTTTCTGCAAGTTTGGTCAACCCCATGTAAGTTATGGGGCAGTAACAGGACACTTTTCAAAACGTGTTTTTCAGCCCGAAATAAACGCGTTTTTTCAGACAACTGAATCCCCATGTAACAGCAAGGCTAACTAGAGCCCACACACTCAGCTCTTAACCCCAGTGTGCAGAAAGGGTCAAAACGTGTTTTTCAGCAGAAATAAACATGTTTCTGCAAGTTTGGTCATCCCCATGTAAGTTATGGGGCAGTAACAGGACACATTTCAAAACGTGTTTTTCAGCCCGAAATAAACGCGTTTTTTCAGACAACTGAATCCCCATGTAACAGCAAGGCTCACTAGAGCCCACACACTCAGCTCTTAACCCCAGTGTGCAGAAAGGGTCAAAACGTGTTTTTCAGCAGAAATAAACATGTTTCTGCAAGTTTGGTCAACCCCATGTAAGTTATGGGGCAGTAACAGGACACTTTTCAAAACGTGTTTTTCAGCCCGAAATAAACGCGTTTTTTCAGACAACTGAATCCCCATGTAACAGCAAGGCTAACTAGAGCCCACACACTCAGCTCTTAACCCCAGTGTGCAGAAAAGGTCAAAACGTGTTTTTCAGCAGAAATAAACATGTTTCTGCAAGTTTGGTCAACCCCATGTAAGTTATGGGGCAGTAACAGGACACTTTTCAAAACGTGTTTTTCAGCCCGAAATAAACACGTTTTTTCAGACAACTGAATCCCCATGTAACAGCAAGGCTCACTAGAGCCCACACACTCAGCTCTTAACCCCAGTGTGCAGAAAGGGTCAAAACGTGTTTTTCAGCAGAAATAAACATGTTTCTGCAAGTTTGGTCAACCCCATGTAAGTTATGGGGCAGTAACAGCACACATTTCAAAACGTGTTTTTCAGCCCGAAATAAACACGTTTTTTCAGACAACTGAATCCCCATGTAACAGCAAGGCTCACTAGAGCCCACACACTCAGCTCTTAACCCCAGTGTGCAGAAAGGGTCAAAACGTGTTTTTCAGCAGAAATAAACATGTTTCTGCAAGTTTGGTCAACCCCATGTAAGTTATGGGGCAGTAACAGGACACTTTTCAAAACGTGTTTTTCAGCCCGAAATAAACACGTTTTTTCAGACAACTGAATGCCCATGTAACAGCAAGGCTCACTAGAGCCCACACACTCAGCTCTTAACCCCAGTGTGCAGAAAGGGTCAAAACGTGTTTTTCAGCAGAAATAAACATGTTTCTGCAAGTTTGGTCAACCCCATGTAAGTTATGGGGCAGTAACAGGACACATTTCAAAACGTGTTTTTCAGCCCGAAATAAACGCGTTTTTTCAGACAACTGAATCCCCATGTAACAGCAAGGCTCACTAGAGCCCACACACTCAGCTCTTAACCCCAGTGTGCAGAAAGGGTCAAAACGTGTTTTTCAGCAGAAATAAACATGTTTCTGCAAGTTTGGTCAACCCCATGTAAGTTATGGGGCAGTAACAGGACACTTTTCAAAACGTGTTTTTCAGCCCGAAATAAACGCGTTTTTTCAGACAACTGAATCCCCATGTAACAGCAAGGCTAACTAGAGCCCACACACTCAGCTCTTAACCCCAGTGTGCAGAAAAGGTCAAAACGTGTTTTTCAGCAGAAATAAACATGTTTCTGCAAGTTTGGTCAACCCCATGTAAGTTATGGGGCAGTAACAGGACACTTTTCAAAACGTGTTTTTCAGCCCGAAATAAACACGTTTTTTCAGACAACTGAATCCCCATGTAACAGCAAGGCTCACTAGAGCCCACACACTCAGCTCTTAACCCCAGTGTGCAGAAAGGGTCAAAACGTGTTTTTCAGCAGAAATAAACATGTTTCTGCAAGTTTGGTCAACCCCATGTAAGTTATGGGGCAGTAACAGCACACATTTCAAAACGTGTTTTTCAGCCCGAAATAAACACGTTTTTTCAGACAACTGAATCCCCATGTAACAGCAAGGCTCACTAGAGCCCACACACTCAGCTCTTAACCCCAGTGTGCAGAAAGGGTCAAAACGTGTTTTTCAGCAGAAATAAACATGTTTCTGCAAGTTTGGTCAACCCCATGTAAGTTATGGGGCAGTAACAGGACACTTTTCAAAACGTGTTTTTCAGCCCGAAATAAACACGTTTTTTCAGACAACTGAATGCCCATGTAACAGCAAGGCTCACTAGAGCCCACACACTCAGCTCTTAACCCCAGTGTGCAGAAAGGGTCAAAACGTGTTTTTCAGCAGAAATAAACATGTTTCTGCAAGTTTGGTCAACCCCATGTAAGTTATGGGGCAGTAACAGGACACATTTCAAAACGTGTTTTTCAGCCCGAAATAAACGCGTTTTTTCAGACAACTGAATCCCCATGTAACAGCAAGGCTCACTAGAGCCCACACACTCAGCTCTTAACCCCAGTGTGCAGAAAGGGTCAAAACGTGTTTTTCAGCAGAAATAAACATGTTTCTGCAAGTTTGGTCAACCCCATGTAAGTTATGGGGCAGTAACAGGACACTTTTCAAAACGTGTTTTTCAGCCCGAAATAAACGCGTTTTTTCAGACAACTGAATCCCCATGTAACAGCAAGGCTAACTAGAGCCCACACACTCAGCTCTTAACCCCAGTGTGCAGAAAAGGTCAAAACGTGTTTTTCAGCAGAAATAAACATGTTTCTGCAAGTTTGGTCAACCCCATGTAAGTTATGGGGCAGTAACAGGACACTTTTCAAAACGTGTTTTTCAGCCCGAAATAAACACGTTTTTTCAGACAACTGAATCCCCATGTAACAGCAAGGCTCACTAGAGCCCACACACTCAGCTCTTAACCCCAGTGTGCAGAAAGGGTCAAAACGTGTTTTTCAGCAGAAATAAACATGTTTCTGCAAGTTTGGTCAACCCCATGTAAGTTATGGGGCAGTAACAGCACACATTTCAAAACGTGTTTTTCAGCCCGAAATAAACACGTTTTTTCAGACAACTGAATCCCCATGTAACAGCAAGGCTCACTAGAGCCCACACACTCAGCTCTTAACCCCAGTGTGCAGAAAGGGTCAAAACGTGTTTTTCAGCAGAAATAAACATGTTTCTGCAAGTTTGGTCAACCCCATGTAAGTTATGGGGCAGTAACAGGACACTTTTCAAAACGTGTTTTTCAGCCCGAAATAAACACGTTTTTTCAGACAACTGAATGCCCATGTAACAGCAAGGCTCACTAGAGCCCACACACTCAGCTCTTAACCCCAGTGTGCAGAAAGGGTCAAAACGTGTTTTTCAGCAGAAATAAACATGTTTCTGCAAGTTTGGTCAACCCCATGTAAGTTATGGGGCAGTAACAGGACACATTTCAAAACGTGTTTTTCAGCCCGAAATAAACGCGTTTTTTCAGACAACTGAATCCCCATGTAACAGCAAGGCTCACTAGAGCCCACACACTCAGCTCTTAACCCCAGTGTGCAGAAAGGGTCAAAACGTGTTTTTCAGCAGAAATAAACATGTTTCTGCAAGTTTGGTCAACCCCATGTAAGTTATGGGGCAGTAACAGGACACTTTTCAAAACGTGTTTTTCAGCCCGAAATAAACGCGTTTTTTCAGACAACTGAATCCCCATGTAACAGCAAGGCTAACTAGAGCCCACACACTCAGCTCTTAACCCCAGTGTGCAGAAAAGGTCAAAACGTGTTTTTCAGCAGAAATAAACATGTTTCTGCAAGTTTGGTCAACCCCATGTAAGTTATGGGGCAGTAACAGGACACTTTTCAAAACGTGTTTTTCAGCCCGAAATAAACACGTTTTTTCAGACAACTGAATCCCCATGTAACAGCAAGGCTCACTAGAGCCCACACACTCAGCTCTTAACCCCAGTGTGCAGAAAGGGTCAAAACGTGTTTTTCAGCAGAAATAAACATGTTTCTGCAAGTTTGGTCAACCCCATGTAAGTTATGGGGCAGTAACAGCACACATTTCAAAACGTGTTTTTCAGCCCGAAATAAACACGTTTTTTCAGACAACTGAATCCCCATGTAACAGCAAGGCTCACTAGAGCCCACACACTCAGCTCTTAACCCCAGTGTGCAGAAAGGGTCAAAACGTGTTTTTCAGCAGAAATAAACATGTTTCTGCAAGTTTGGTCAACCCCATGTAAGTTATGGGGCAGTAACAGGACACTTTTCAAAACGTGTTTTTCAGCCCGAAATAAACACGTTTTTTCAGACAACTGAATGCCCATGTAACAGCAAGGCTCACTAGAGCCCACACACTCAGCTCTTAACCCCAGTGTGCAGAAAGGGTCAAAACGTGTTTTTCAGCAGAAATAAACATGTTTCTGCAAGTTTGGTCAACCCCATGTAAGTTATGGGGCAGTAACAGGACACATTTCAAAACGTGTTTTTCAGCCCGAAATAAACGCGTTTTTTCAGACAACTGAATCCCCATGTAACAGCAAGGCTCACTAGAGCCCACACACTCAGCTCTTAACCCCAGTGTGCAGAAAGGGTCAAAACGTGTTTTTCAGCAGAAATAAACATGTTTCTGCAAGTTTGGTCAACCCCATGTAAGTTATGGGGCAGTAACAGGACACTTTTCAAAACGTGTTTTTCAGCCCGAAATAAACGCGTTTTTTCAGACAACTGAATCCCCATGTAACAGCAAGGCTAACTAGAGCCCACACACTCAGCTCTTAACCCCAGTGTGCAGAAAAGGTCAAAACGTGTTTTTCAGCAGAAATAAACATGTTTCTGCAAGTTTGGTCAACCCCATGTAAGTTATGGGGCAGTAACAGGACACTTTTCAAAACGTGTTTTTCAGCCCGAAATAAACACGTTTTTTCAGACAACTGAATCCCCATGTAACAGCAAGGCTCACTAGAGCCCACACACTCAGCTCTTAACCCCAGTGTGCAGAAAGGGTCAAAACGTGTTTTTCAGCAGAAATAAACATGTTTCTGCAAGTTTGGTCAACCCCATGTAAGTTATGGGGCAGTAACAGCACACATTTCAAAACGTGTTTTTCAGCCCGAAATAAACACGTTTTTTCAGACAACTGAATCCCCATGTAACAGCAAGGCTCACTAGAGCCCACACACTCAGCTCTTAACCCCAGTGTGCAGAAAGGGTCAAAACGTGTTTTTCAGCAGAAATAAACATGTTTCTGCAAGTTTGGTCAACCCCATGTAAGTTATGGGGCAGTAACAGGACACTTTTCAAAACGTGTTTTTCAGCCCGAAATAAACACGTTTTTTCAGACAACTGAATGCCCATGTAACAGCAAGGCTCACTAGAGCCCACACACTCAGCTCTTAACCCCAGTGTGCAGAAAGGGTCAAAACGTGTTTTTCAGCTGAAATAAACATGTTTCTGCAAGTTTGGTCAACCCCATGTAAGTTATGGGGCAGTAACAGGACACTTTTCAAAACGTGTTTTTCAGCCCGAAATAAACGCGTTTTTTCAGACAACTGAATCCCCATGTAACAGCAAGGCTAACTAGAGCCCACACACTCAGCTCTTAACCCCAGTGTGCAGAAAAGGTCAAAACGTGTTTTTCAGCAGAAATAAACATGTTTCTGCAAGTTTGGTCAACCCCATGTAAGTTATGGGGCAGTAACAGCACACATTTCAAAACGTGTTTTTCAGCCCGAAATAAACGCGTTTTTTCAGACAACTGAATCCCCATGTAACAGCAAGGCTCACTAGAGCCCACACACTCAGCTCTTAACCCCAGTGTGCAGAAAGGGTCAAAACGTGTTTTTCAGCAGAAATAAACATGTTTCTGCAAGTTTGGTCAACCCCATGTAAGTTATGGGGCAGTAACAGGACACATTTCAAAACGTGTTTTTCAGCCCGAAATAAACACGTTTTTTCAGACAACTGAATCCCCATGTAACAGCAAGGCTCACTAGAGCCCACACACTCAGCTCTTAACCCCAGTGTGCAGAAAGGGTCAAAACGTGTTTTTCAGCAGAAATAAACATGTTTCTGCAAGTTTGGTCAACCCCATGTAAGTTATGGGGCAGTAACAGGACACTTTTCAAAACGTGTTTTTCAGCCCGAAATAAACGCGTTTTTTCAGACAACTGAATCCCCATGTAACAGCAAGGCTAACTAGAGCCCACACACTCAGCTCTTAACCCCAGTGTGCAGAAAAGGTCAAAACGTGTTTTTCAGCAGAAATAAACATGTTTCTGCAAGTTTGGTCAACCCCATGTAAGTTATGGGGCAGTAACAGGACACTTTTCAAAACGTGTTTTTCAGCCCGAAATAAACACGTTTTTTCAGACAACTGAATCCCCATGTAACAGCAAGGCTCACTAGAGCCCACACACTCAGCTCTTAACCCCAGTGTGCAGAAAGGGTCAAAACGTGTTTTTCAGCAGAAATAAACATGTTTCTGCAAGTTTGGTCAACCCCATGTAAGTTATGGGGCAGTAACAGCACACATTTCAAAACGTGTTTTTCAGCCCGAAATAAACACGTTTTTTCAGACAACTGAATCCCCATGTAACAGCAAGGCTCACTAGAGCCCACACACTCAGCTCTTAACCCCAGTGTGCAGAAAGGGTCAAAACGTACTTTTCAGCAGAAATAAACATGTTTCTGCAATTTTGGTCAACCCCATGTAAGTTATGGGGCAGTAACAGGACACTTTTCAAAACGTGTTTTTCAGCCCGAAATAAACACGTTTTTTCAGACAACTGAATGCCCATGTAACAGCAAGGCTCACTAGAGCCCACACACTCAGCTCTTAACCCCAGTGTGCAGAAAGGGTCAAAACGTGTTTTTCAGCTGAAATAAACATGTTTCTGCAAGTTTGGTCAACCCCATGTAAGTTATGGGGCAGTAACAGGACACTTTTCAAAACGTGTTTTTCAGCCCGAAATAAACGCGTTTTTTCAGACAACTGAATCCCCATGTAACAGCAAGGCTAACTAGAGCCCACACACTCAGCTCTTAACCCCAGTGTGCAGAAAAGGTCAAAACGTGTTTTTCAGCAGAAATAAACATGTTTCTGCAAGTTTGGTCAACCCCATGTAAGTTATGGGGCAGTAACAGGACACTTTTCAAAACGTGTTTTTCAGCCCGAAATAAACGCGTTTTTTCAGACAACTGAATCCCCATGTAACAGCAAGGCTAACTAGAGCCCACACACTCAGCTCTTAACCCCAGTGTGCAGAAAAGGTCAAAACGTGTTTTTCAGCAGAAATAAACATGTTTCTGCAAGTTTGGTCAACCCCATGTAAGTTATGGGGCAGTAACAGGACACTTTTCAAAACGTGTTTTTCAGCCCGAAATAAACACGTTTTTTCAGACAACTGAATCCCCATGTAACAGCAAGGCTCACTAGAGCCCACACACTCAGCTCTTAACCCCAGTGTGCAGAAAGGGTCAAAACGTGTTTTTCAGCAGAAATAAACATGTTTCTGCAAGTTTGGTCAACCCCATGTAAGTTATGGGGCAGTAACAGCACACATTTCAAAACGTGTTTTTCAGCCCGAAATAAACACGTTTTTTCAGACAACTGAATCCCCATGTAACAGCAAGGCTCACTAGAGCCCACACACTCAGCTCTTAACCCCATTGTGCAGAAAGGGTCAAAACGTGTTTTTCAGCAGAAATAAACATGTTTCTGCAAGTTTGGTCAACCCCATGTAAGTTATGGGGCAGTAACAGGACACTTTTCAAAACGTGTTTTTCAGCCCGAAATAAACACGTTTTTTCAGACAACTGAATGCCCATGTAACAGCAAGGCTCACTAGAGCCCACACACTCAGCTCTTAACCCCAGTGTGCAGAAAGGGTCAAAACGTGTTTTTCAGCAGAAATAAACATGTTTCTGCAAGTTTGGTCAACCCCATGTAAGTTATGGGGCAGTAACAGGACACATTTCAAAACGTGTTTTTCAGCCCGAAATAAACGCGTTTTTTCAGACAACTGAATCCCCATGTAACAGCAAGGCTCACTAGAGCCCACACACTCAGCTCTTAACCCCAGTGTGCAGAAAGGGTCAAAACGTGTTTTTCAGCAGAAATAAACATGTTTCTGCAAGTTTGGTCAACCCCATGTAAGTTATGGGGCAGTAACAGGACACTTTTCAAAACGTGTTTTTCAGCCCGAAATAAACGCGTTTTTTCAGACAACTGAATCCCCATGTAACAGCAAGGCTAACTAGAGCCCACACACTCAGCTCTTAACCCCAGTGTGCAGAAAAGGTCAAAACGTGTTTTTCAGCAGAAATAAACATGTTTCTGCAAGTTTGGTCAACCCCATGTAAGTTATGGGGCAGTAACAGGACACTTTTCAAAACGTGTTTTTCAGCCCGAAATAAACACGTTTTTTCAGACAACTGAATCCCCATGTAACAGCAAGGCTCACTAGAGCCCACACACTCAGCTCTTAACCCCAGTGTGCAGAAAGGGTCAAAACGTGTTTTTCAGCAGAAATAAACATGTTTCTGCAAGTTTGGTCAACCCCATGTAAGTTATGGGGCAGTAACAGCACACATTTCAAAACGTGTTTTTCAGCCCGAAATAAACACGTTTTTTCAGACAACTGAATCCCCATGTAACAGCAAGGCTCACTAGAGCCCACACACTCAGCTCTTAACCCCAGTGTGCAGAAAGGGTCAAAACGTGTTTTTCAGCAGAAATAAACATGTTTCTGCAAGTTTGGTCAACCCCATGTAAGTTATGGGGCAGTAACAGGACACTTTTCAAAACGTGTTTTTCAGCCCGAAATAAACACGTTTTTTCAGACAACTGAATGCCCATGTAACAGCAAGGCTCACTAGAGCCCACACACTCAGCTCTTAACCCCAGTGTGCAGAAAGGGTCAAAACGTGTTTTTCAGCAGAAATAAACATGTTTCTGCAAGTTTGGTCAACCCCATGTAAGTTATGGGGCAGTAACAGGACACATTTCAAAACGTGTTTTTCAGCCCGAAATAAACGCGTTTTTTCAGACAACTGAATCCCCATGTAACAGCAAGGCTCACTAGAGCCCACACACTCAGCTCTTAACCCCAGTGTGCAGAAAGGGTCAAAACGTGTTTTTCAGCAGAAATAAACATGTTTCTGCAAGTTTGGTCAACCCCATGTAAGTTATGGGGCAGTAACAGGACACTTTTCAAAACGTGTTTTTCAGCCCGAAATAAACGCGTTTTTTCAGACAACTGAATCCCCATGTAACAGCAAGGCTAACTAGAGCCCACACACTCAGCTCTTAACCCCAGTGTGCAGAAAAGGTCAAAACGTGTTTTTCAGCAGAAATAAACATGTTTCTGCAAGTTTGGTCAACCCCATGTAAGTTATGGGGCAGTAACAGGACACTTTTCAAAACGTGTTTTTCAGCCCGAAATAAACACGTTTTTTCAGACAACTGAATCCCCATGTAACAGCAAGGCTCACTAGAGCCCACACACTCAGCTCTTAACCCCAGTGTGCAGAAAGGGTCAAAACGTGTTTTTCAGCAGAAATAAACATGTTTCTGCAAGTTTGGTCAACCCCATGTAAGTTATGGGGCAGTAACAGCACACATTTCAAAACGTGTTTTTCAGCCCGAAATAAACACGTTTTTTCAGACAACTGAATCCCCATGTAACAGCAAGGCTCACTAGAGCCCACACACTCAGCTCTTAACCCCAGTGTGCAGAAAGGGTCAAAACGTGTTTTTCAGCAGAAATAAACATGTTTCTGCAAGTTTGGTCAACCCCATGTAAGTTATGGGGCAGTAACAGGACACTTTTCAAAACGTGTTTTTCAGCCCGAAATAAACACGTTTTTTCAGACAACTGAATGCCCATGTAACAGCAAGGCTCACTAGAGCCCACACACTCAGCTCTTAACCCCAGTGTGCAGAAAGGGTCAAAACGTGTTTTTCAGCTGAAATAAACATGTTTCTGCAAGTTTGGTCAACCCCATGTAAGTTATGGGGCAGTAACAGGACACTTTTCAAAACGTGTTTTTCAGCCCGAAATAAACGCGTTTTTTCAGACAACTGAATCCCCATGTAACAGCAAGGCTAACTAGAGCCCACACACTCAGCTCTTAACCCCAGTGTGCAGAAAAGGTCAAAACGTGTTTTTCAGCAGAAATAAACATGTTTCTGCAAGTTTGGTCAACCCCATGTAAGTTATGGGGCAGTAACAGCACACATTTCAAAACGTGTTTTTCAGCCCGAAATAAACGCGTTTTTTCAGACAACTGAATCCCCATGTAACAGCAAGGCTCACTAGAGCCCACACACTCAGCTCTTAACCCCAGTGTGCAGAAAGGGTCAAAACGTGTTTTTCAGCAGAAATAAACATGTTTCTGCAAGTTTGGTCAACCCCATGTAAGTTATGGGGCAGTAACAGGACACATTTCAAAACGTGTTTTTCAGCCCGAAATAAACACGTTTTTTCAGACAACTGAATCCCCATGTAACAGCAAGGCTCACTAGAGCCCACACACTCAGCTCTTAACCCCAGTGTGCAGAAAGGGTCAAAACGTGTTTTTCAGCAGAAATAAACATGTTTCTGCAAGTTTGGTCAACCCCATGTAAGTTATGGGGCAGTAACAGGACACTTTTCAAAACGTGTTTTTCAGCCCGAAATAAACGCGTTTTTTCAGACAACTGAATCCCCATGTAACAGCAAGGCTAACTAGAGCCCACACACTCAGCTCTTAACCCCAGTGTGCAGAAAAGGTCAAAACGTGTTTTTCAGCAGAAATAAACATGTTTCTGCAAGTTTGGTCAACCCCATGTAAGTTATGGGGCAGTAACAGGACACTTTTCAAAACGTGTTTTTCAGCCCGAAATAAACACGTTTTTTCAGACAACTGAATCCCCATGTAACAGCAAGGCTCACTAGAGCCCACACACTCAGCTCTTAACCCCAGTGTGCAGAAAGGGTCAAAACGTGTTTTTCAGCAGAAATAAACATGTTTCTGCAAGTTTGGTCAACCCCATGTAAGTTATGGGGCAGTAACAGCACACATTTCAAAACGTGTTTTTCAGCCCGAAATAAACACGTTTTTTCAGACAACTGAATCCCCATGTAACAGCAAGGCTCACTAGAGCCCACACACTCAGCTCTTAACCCCAGTGTGCAGAAAGGGTCAAAACGTACTTTTCAGCAGAAATAAACATGTTTCTGCAATTTTGGTCAACCCCATGTAAGTTATGGGGCAGTAACAGGACACTTTTCAAAACGTGTTTTTCAGCCCGAAATAAACACGTTTTTTCAGACAACTGAATGCCCATGTAACAGCAAGGCTCACTAGAGCCCACACACTCAGCTCTTAACCCCAGTGTGCAGAAAGGGTCAAAACGTGTTTTTCAGCTGAAATAAACATGTTTCTGCAAGTTTGGTCAACCCCATGTAAGTTATGGGGCAGTAACAGGACACTTTTCAAAACGTGTTTTTCAGCCCGAAATAAACGCGTTTTTTCAGACAACTGAATCCCCATGTAACAGCAAGGCTAACTAGAGCCCACACACTCAGCTCTTAACCCCAGTGTGCAGAAAAGGTCAAAACGTGTTTTTCAGCAGAAATAAACATGTTTCTGCAAGTTTGGTCAACCCCATGTAAGTTATGGGGCAGTAACAGCACACATTTCAAAACGTGTTTTTCAGCCCGAAATAAACGCGTTTTTTCAGACAACTGAATCCCCATGTAACAGCAAGGCTCACTAGAGCCCACACACTCAGCTCTTAACCCCAGTGTGCAGAAAGGGTCAAAACGTGTTTTTCAGCAGAAATAAACATGTTTCTGCAAGTTTGGTCAACCCCATGTAAGTTATGGGGCAGTAACAGGACACATTTCAAAACGTGTTTTTCAGCCCGAAATAAACACGTTTTTTCAGACAACTGAATCCCCATGTAACAGCAAGGCTCACTAGAGCCCACACACTCAGCTCTTAACCCCAGTGTGCAGAAAGGGTCAAAACGTGTTTTTCAGCAGAAATAAACATGTTTCTGCAATTTTGGTCAACCCCATGTAAGTTATGGGGCAGTAACAGGACACTTTTCAAAACGTGTTTTTCAGCCCGAAATAAACGCGTTTTTTCAGACAACTGAATCCCCATGTAACAGCAAGGCTAACTAGAGCCCACACACTCAGCTCTTAACCCCAGTGTGCAGAAAAGGTCAAAACGTGTTTTTCAGCAGAAATAAACATGTTTCTGCAAGTTTGGTCAACCCCATGTAAGTTATGGGGCAGTAACAGGACACTTTTCAAAACGTGTTTTTCAGCCCGAAATAAACACGTTTTTTCAGACAACTGAATCCCCATGTAACAGCAAGGCTCACTAGAGCCCACACACTCAGCTCTTAACCCCAGTGTGCAGAAAGGGTCAAAACGTGTTTTCAGCAGAAATAAACATGTTTCTGCAAGTTTGGTCAACCCCATGTAAGTTATGGGTCAGTAACAGGACACTTTTCAAAACGTGTTTTTCAGCCCGAAATAAACACGTTTTTTCAGACAACTGAATGCCCATGTAACAGCAAGGCTCACTAGAGCCCACACACTCAGCTCTTAACCCCAGTGTGCAGAAAGGGTCAAAACGTGTTTTTCAGCAGAAATAAACATGTTTCTGCAAGTTTGGTCAACCCCATGTAAGTTATGGGGCAGTAACAGCACACATTTCAAAACGTGTTTTTCAGCCCGAAATAAACACGTTTTTTCAGACAACTGAATCCCCATGTAACAGCAAGGCTCACTAGAGCCCACACACTCAGCTCTTAACCCCAGTGTGCAGAAAGGGTCAAAACGTGTTTTTCAGCAGAAATAAACATGTTTCTGCAAGTTTGGTCAACCCCATGTAAGTTATGGGGCAGTAACAGCACACATTTCAAACGTGTTTTTCAGCCCGAAATAAACGCGTTTTTTCAGACAACTGAATCCCCATGTAACAGCAAGGCTCACTAGAGCCCACACACTCAGCTCTTAACCCCAGTGTGCAGAAAGGGTCAAAAAGTGTTTTTCAGCAGAAATAAACATGTTTCTGCAAGTTTGGTCAACCCCATGTAAGTTATGGGGCAGTAACAGGACACTTTTCAAAACGTGTTTTTCAGCCCGAAATAAACACGTTTTTTCAGACAACTGAATGCCCATGTAACAGCAAGGCTCACTAGAGCCCACACACTCAGCTCTTAACCCCAGTGTGCAGAAAGGGGCAAAACGTGTTTTTCAGCAGAAATAAACATGTTTCTGCAAGTTTGGTCAACCCCATGTAAGTTATGGGGCAGTAACAGGACACTTTTCAAAACGTGTTTTTCAGCCCGAAATAAACGCGTTTTTTCAGACAACTGAATCCCCATGTAACAGCAAGGCTAACTAGAGCCCACACACTCAGCTCTTAACCCCAGTGTGCAGAAAAGGTCAAAACGTGTTTTTCAGCAGAAATAAACATGTTTCTGCAAGTTTGGTCAACCCCATGTAAGTTATGGGGCAGTAACAGCACACATTTCAAAACGTGTTTTTCACCCTGAAATAAACACGTTTTTTCAGACAACTGAATCCCCATGTAACAGCAAGGCTCACTAGAGCCCACACACTCAGCTCTTAACCCCAGTGTGCAGAAAGGGTCAAAACGTGTTTTTCAGCAGAAATAAACATGTTTCTGCCAGTTTGGTCAACCCCATCTAAGTTATGGGCAGTAACAGGACACTTTTCAAAACGTGTTTTTCAGCCCGAAATAAACGCGTTTTTTCAGACAACTGAATCCCCATGTAACAGCAAGGCTCACTAGAGCCCACACACTCAGTTCTTAACCCCAGTGTGCAGAAAGGGTCAACACGTGTTTTTCAGCAGAAATAAACATGTTTCTGCAAGTTTGGTCAACCCCATGTAAGTTATGGGGCAGTAACAGGACACTTTTCAAAACGTGTTTTTCAGCCCGAAATAAACGCGTTTTTTCAGACAACTGAATCCCCATGTAACAGCAAGGCTAACTAGAGCCCACACACTCAGCTCTTAACCCCAGTGTGCAGAAAGGGTCAAAACGTGTTTTTCAGCAGAAATAAACATGTTTCTGCAAGTTTGGTCAACCCCATGTAAGTTATGGGGCAGTAACAGGACACATTTCAAAACGTGTTTTTCAGCCCGAAATAAACGCGTTTTTTCAGACAACTGAATCCCCATGTAACAGCAAGGCTCACTAGAGCCCACACACTCAGCTCTTAACCCCAGTGTGCAGAAAGGGTCAAAACGTGTTTTTCAGCAGAAATAAACATGTTTCTGCAAGTTTGGTCAACCCCATGTAAGTTATGGGGCAGTAACAGGACACTTTTCAAAACGTGTTTTTCAGCCCGAAATAAACGCGTTTTTTCAGACAACTGAATCCCCATGTAACAGCAAGGCTAACTAGAGCCCACACACTCAGCTCTTAACCCCAGTGTGCAGAAAAGGTCAAAACGTGTTTTTCAGCAGAAATAAACATGTTTCTGCAAGTTTGGTCAACCCCATGTAAGTTATGGGGCAGTAACAGGACACTTTTCAAAACGTGTTTTTCAGCCCGAAATAAACACGTTTTTTCAGACAACTGAATCCCCATGTAACAGCAAGGCTCACTAGAGCCCACACACTCAGCTCTTAACCCCAGTGTGCAGAAAGGGTCAAAACGTGTTTTTCAGCAGAAATAAACATGTTTCTGCAAGTTTGGTCAACCCCATGTAAGTTATGGGGCAGTAACAGCACACATTTCAAAACGTGTTTTTCAGCCCGAAATAAACACGTTTTTTCAGACAACTGAATCCCCATGTAACAGCAAGGCTCACTAGAGCCCACACACTCAGCTCTTAACCCCAGTGTGCAGAAAGGGTCAAAACGTGTTTTTCAGCAGAAATAAACATGTTTCTGCAAGTTTGGTCAACCCCATGTAAGTTATGGGGCAGTAACAGGACACTTTTCAAAACGTGTTTTTCAGCCCGAAATAAACACGTTTTTTCAGACAACTGAATGCCCATGTAACAGCAAGGCTCACTAGAGCCCACACACTCAGCTCTTAACCCCAGTGTGCAGAAAGGGTCAAAACGTGTTTTTCAGCAGAAATAAACATGTTTCTGCAAGTTTGGTCAACCCCATGTAAGTTATGGGGCAGTAACAGGACACATTTCAAAACGTGTTTTTCAGCCCGAAATAAACGCGTTTTTTCAGACAACTGAATCCCCATGTAACAGCAAGGCTCACTAGAGCCCACACACTCAGCTCTTAACCCCAGTGTGCAGAAAGGGTCAAAACGTGTTTTTCAGCAGAAATAAACATGTTTCTGCAAGTTTGGTCAACCCCATGTAAGTTATGGGCAGTAACAGGACACTTTTCAAAACGTGTTTTTCAGCCCGAAATAAACGCGTTTTTTCAGACAACTGAATCCCCATGTAACAGCAAGGCTAACTAGAGCCCACACACTCAGCTCTTAACCCCAGTGTGCAGAAAAGGTCAAAACGTGTTTTTCAGCAGAAATAAACATGTTTCTGCAAGTTTGGTCAACCCCATGTAAGTTATGGGGCAGTAACAGGACACTTTTCAAAACGTGTTTTTCAGCCCGAAATAAACACGTTTTTTCAGACAACTGAATCCCCATGTAACAGCAAGGCTCACTAGAGCCCACACACTCAGCTCTTAACCCCAGTGTGCAGAAAGGGTCAAAACGTGTTTTTCAGCAGAAATAAACATGTTTCTGCAAGTTTGGTCAACCCCATGTAAGTTATGGGGCAGTAACAGCACACATTTCAAAACGTGTTTTTCAGCCCGAAATAAACACGTTTTTTCAGACAACTGAATCCCCATGTAACAGCAAGGCTCACTAGAGCCCACACACTCAGCTCTTAACCCCAGTGTGCAGAAAGGGTCAAAACGTGTTTTTCAGCAGAAATAAACATGTTTCTGCAAGTTTGGTCAACCCCATGTAAGTTATGGGGCAGTAACAGGACACTTTTCAAAACGTGTTTTTCAGCCCGAAATAAACACGTTTTTTCAGACAACTGAATGCCCATGTAACAGCAAGGCTCACTAGAGCCCACACACTCAGCTCTTAACCCCAGTGTGCAGAAAGGGTCAAAACGTGTTTTTCAGCTGAAATAAACATGTTTCTGCAAGTTTGGTCAACCCCATGTAAGTTATGGGGCAGTAACAGGACACTTTTCAAAACGTGTTTTTCAGCCCGAAATAAACGCGTTTTTTCAGACAACTGAATCCCCATGTAACAGCAAGGCTAACTAGAGCCCACACACTCAGCTCTTAACCCCAGTGTGCAGAAAGGTCAAAACGTGTTTTTCAGCAGAAATAAACATGTTTCTGCAAGTTTGGTCAACCCCATGTAAGTTATGGGGCAGTAACAGCACACATTTCAAAACGTGTTTTTCAGCCCGAAATAAACGCGTTTTTTCAGACAACTGAATCCCCATGTAACAGCAAGGCTCACTAGAGCCCACACACTCAGCTCTTAACCCCAGTGTGCAGAAAGGGTCAAAACGTGTTTTTCAGCAGAAATAAACATGTTTCTGCAAGTTTGGTCAACCCCATGTAAGTTATGGGGCAGTAACAGGACACATTTCAAAACGTGTTTTTCAGCCCGAAATAAACACGTTTTTTCAGACAACTGAATCCCCATGTAACAGCAAGGCTCACTAGAGCCCACACACTCAGCTCTTAACCCCAGTGTGCAGAAAGGGTCAAAACGTGTTTTTCAGCTGAAATAAACATGTTTCTGCAAGTTTGGTCAACCCATGTAAGTTATGGGGCAGTAACAGGACACTTTTCAAAACGTGTTTTTCAGCCCGAAATAAACGCGTTTTTTCAGACAACTGAATCCCCATGTAACAGCAAGGCTAACTAGAGCCCACACACTCAGCTCTTAACCCCAGTGTGCAGAAAAGGTCAAAACGTGTTTTTCAGCAGAAATAAACATGTTTCTGCAAGTTTGGTCAACCCCATGTAAGTTATGGGGCAGTAACAGGACACTTTTCAAAACGTGTTTTTCAGCCCGAAATAAACACGTTTTTTCAGACAACTGAATCCCCATGTAACAGCAAGGCTCACTAGAGCCCACACACTCAGCTCTTAACCCCAGTGTGCAGAAAGGGTCAAAACGTGTTTTTCAGCAGAAATAAACATGTTTCTGCAAGTTTGGTCAACCCCATGTAAGTTATGGGGCAGTAACAGCACACATTTCAAAACGTGTTTTTCAGCCCGAAATAAACACGTTTTTTCAGACAACTGAATCCCCATGTAACAGCAAGGCTCACTAGAGCCCACACACTCAGCTCTTAACCCCAGTGTGCAGAAAGGGTCAAAACGTGTTTTTCAGCAGAAATAAACATGTTTCTGCAAGTTTGGTCAACCCCATGTAAGTTATGGGGCAGTAACAGCACACATTTCAAAAACGTGTTTTTCAGCCCGAAATAAACGCGTTTTTTCAGACAACTGAATCCCCATGTAACAGCAAGGCTCACTAGAGCCCACACACTCAGCTCTTAACCCCAGTGTGCAGAAAGGGTCAAAACGTGCTTTTCAGCAGAAATAACATGTTTCTGCAAGTTTGGTCAACCCCATGTAAGTTATGGGGCAGTAACAGGACACTTTTCAAAACGTGTTTTTCAGCCCGAAATAAACACGTTTTTTCAGACAACTGAATGCCCATGTAACAGCAAGGCTCACTAGAGCCCACACACTCAGCTCTTAACCCCAGTGTGCAGAAAGGGTCAAAACGTGTTTTTCAGCTGAAATAAACATGTTTCTGCAAGTTTGGTCAACCCCATGTAAGTTATGGGGCAGTAACAGGACACTTTTCAAAACGTGTTTTTCAGCCCGAAATAAACGCGTTTTTTCAGACAACTGAATCCCCATGTAACAGCAAGGCTAACTAGAGCCCACACACTCAGCTCTTAACCCAGTGTGCAGAAAAGGTCAAAACGTGTTTTTCAGCAGAAATAAACATGTTTCTGCAAGTTTGGTCAACCCCATGTAAGTTATGGGGCAGTAACAGCACACATTTCAAAACGTGTTTTTCAGCCCGAAAAAACGCGTTTTTTCAGACAACTGAATCCCCATGTAACAGCAAGGCTCACTAGAGCCCACACACTCAGCTCTTAACCCCAGTGTGCAGAAAGGGTCAAAACGTGTTTTTCAGCAGAAATAAACATGTTTCTGCAAGTTTGGTCAACCCCATGTAAGTTATGGGGCAGTAACAGCACACATTTCAAAACGTGTTTTTCAGCCCGAAATAAACGCGTTTTTTCAGACAACTGAATCCCCATGTAACAGCAAGGCTCACTAGAGCCCACACACTCAGCTCTTAACCCCAGTGTGCAGAAAGGGTCAAAACGTGCTTTTCAGCAGAAATAAACATGTTTCTGCAAGTTTGGTCAACCCCATGTAAGTTATGGGGCAGTAACAGCACACATTTCAAAACGTGTTTTTCAGCCCGAAATAAACGCGTTTTTTCAGACAACTGAATCCCCATGTAACAGCAAGGCTCACTAGAGCCCACACACTCAGCTCTTAACCCCAGTGTGCAGAAAGGGTCAAAACGTGCTTTTCAGCAGAAATAAACATGTTTCTGCAAGTTTGGTCAACCCCATGTAAGTTATGGGGCAGTAACAGGACACATTTCAAAACGTGTTTTTCAGCCCGAAATAAACACGTTTTTTCAGACAACTGAATCCCCATGTAACAGCAAGGCTCACTAGAGCCCACACACTCAGCTCTTAACCCCAGTGTGCAGAAAGGGTCAAAACGTGTTTTTCAGCAGAAATAAACATGTTTCTGCAAGTTTGGTCAACCCCATGTAAGTTATGGGGCAGTAACAGGACACTTTTCAAAACGTGTTTTTCAGCCCGAAATAAACACGTTTTTTCAGACAACTGAATGCCCATGTAACAGCAAGGCTCACTAGAGCCCACACACTCAGCTCTTAACCCCAGTGTGCAGAAAAGGTCAAAACGTGTTTTTCAGCAGAAATAAACATGTTTCTGCAAGTTTGGTCAACCCCATGTAAGTTATGGGGCAGTAACAGCACACATTTCAAAACGTGTTTTTCAGCCTGAAATAAACACGTTTTTTCAGACAACTGAATCCCCATGTAACAGCAAGGCTCACTAGAGCCCACACACTCAGCTCTTAACCCCAGTGTGCAGAAAGGGTCAAAACGTGTTTTTCAGCAGAAATAAACATGTTTCTGCCAGTTTGGTCAACCCCCATCTAAGTTATGGGGCAGTAACAGGACACTTTTCAAAACGTGTTTTTCAGCCCGAAATAAACGCGTTTTTTCAGACAACTGAATCCCCATGTAACAGCAAGGCTCACTAGAGCCCACACACTCAGTTCTTAACCCCAGTGTGCAGAAAGGGTCAAAACGTGTTTTTCAGCAGAAATAAACATGTTTCTGCAAGTTTGGTCAACCCCATGTAAGTTATGGGGCAGTAACAGCACACTTTTCAAAACGTGTTTTTCAGCCCGAAATAAAGACGTTTTTCAGACAACTGAATCCCCATGTAACAGCAAGGCTCAGAAGAGCCCACACACTCAGCTCTTAACCCCAGTGTGCAGAAAGGGTCAAAACGTGTTTTTCAGCTGAAATAAACATGTTTCTGCAAGATTGGTCAACCCCATGTAAGTTATGGGGCAGTAACAGGACACTTTTCAAAACGTGTTTTTCAGCCCGAAATAAACGCGTTTTTTCAGACAACTGAATCCCCATGTAACAGCAAGGCTAACTAGAGCCCACACACTCAGCTCTTAACCCCAGTGTGCAGAAAGGGTCAAAACGTGTTTTTCAGCAGAAATAAACATGTTTCTGCAATTTTGGTCAACCCCATGTAAGTTATGGGGCAGTAACAGCACGCATTTCAAAACGTGTTTTTCAGCCCGGAAATAAACACGTTTTTTCAGACAACTGAATCCCCATGTAACAGCAAGGCTCACTAGAGCCCACACACTCAGCTCTTAACCCCAGTGTGCAGAAAGGGTCAAAACGTGTTTTTCAGCAGAAATAAACATGTTTCTGCAAGTTTGGTCAACCCCATGTAAGTTATGGGGCAGTAACAGGACCCTTTTCAAAACGTGTTTTTCAGCCCGAAATAAACGCGTTTTTTCAGACAACTGAATCCCCATGTAACAGCAAGGCTAACTAGAGCCCACACACTCAGCTCTTAACCCCAGTGTGCAGAAAGGGTCAAAACGTGTTTTTCAGCAGAAATAAACATGTTTCTGCAAGTTTGGTCAACCCCATGTAAGTTATGGGGCAGTAACAGCACACATTTCAAAACGTGTTTTTCAGCCCGAAATAAACACGTTTTTTCAGACAACTGAATGCCCATGTAACAGCAAGGCTCACTAGAGCCCACACACTCAGCTCTTAACCCCAGTGTGCAGAAAGGGTCAAAACGTGTTTTTCAGCAGAAATAAACATGTTTCTGCAAGTTTGGTCAACCCCATGTAAGTTATGGGCAGTAAGAGGACACTTTTCAAAACGTGTTTTTCAGCCCGAAATAAACACGTTTTTTCAGACAACTGAATCCCCATGTAACAGCAAGGCTCACTAGAGCCCACACACTCAGCTCTTAACCCCAGTGTGCAGAAAGGGTCAAAACGTGTTTTTCAGCAGAAATAAACATGTTTCTGCAAGTTTGGTCAACCCCATGTAAGTTATGGGGCAGTAACAGCACACATTTCAAAACGTGTTTTTCAGCCCGAAATAAACACGTTTTTCAGATAACTGAATCCCCATGTAACAGCAAGGCTCACTAGAGCCCACACACTCAGCTCTTAACCCCAGTGTGCAGAAAGGGTCAAAACGTGTTTTTCAGCAGAAATAAACATGTTTCTGCAAGTTTGGTCAACCCCATGTAAGTTATGGGGCAGTAACAGCACACATTTCAAAACGTGTTTTCAGCCCGAAATAAACACGTTTTTCAGACAACTGAATCCCCATGTAACAGCAAGGCTCACTAGAGCCCACACACTCAGCTCTTAATCCCAGTGTGCAGAAAGGGTCAAAACGTGTTTTTCAGCAGAAATAAACATGTTTCTGCAAGTTTGGTCAACCCCATGTAAGTTATGGGGCAGTAACAGCACACATTTCAAAACGTGTTTTTCAGCCCGAAATAAACGCGTTTTTTCAGACAACTGAATCCCCATGTAACAGCAAGGCTCACTAGAGCCCACACACTCAGCTCTTAACCCCAGTGTGCAGAAAGGGCAAAACGTGTTTTTCAGCAGAAATAAACATGTTTCTGCAAGTTTGGTCAACCCCATGTAAGTTATGGGGCAGTAACAGGACACTTTTCAAAACGTGTTTTTCAGCCCGAAATAAACGCGTTTTTTCAGACAACTGAATCCCCATGTAACAGCAAGGCTAACTAGAGCCCACACACTCAGCTCTTAACCCCAGTGTGCAGAAAAGGTCAAAACGTGTTTTTCAGCAGAAATAAACATGTTTCTGCAAGTTTGGTCAACCCCATGTAAGTTATGGGGCAGTAACAGCACACATTTCAAAACGTGTTTTTCAGCCTGAAATAAACACGTTTTTTCAGACAACTGAATCCCCATGTAACAGCAAGGCTCACTAGAGCCCACACACTCAGCTCTTAACCCCAGTGTGCAGAAAGGGTCAAAACGTGTTTTTCAGCAGAAATAAACATGTTTCTGCCAGTTTGGTCAACCCCATCTAAGTTATGGGGCAGTAACAGGACACTTTTCAAAACGTGTTTTTCAGCCCGAAATAAACGCGTTTTTTCAGACAACTGAATCCCCCATGTAACAGCAAGGCTCACTAGAGCCCACACACTCAGTTCTTAACCCCAGTGTGCAGAAAGGGTCAACACGTGTTTTTCAGCAGAAATAAACATGTTTCTGCAAGTTTGGTCAACCCATGTAAGTTATGGGGCAGTAACAGGACACTTTTCAAACGTGTTTTTCAGCCCGAAATAAACGCGTTTTTTCAGACAACTGAATCCCCATGTAACAGCAAGGCTCACTAGAGCCCACACACTCAGCTCTTAACCCCAGTGTGCAGAAAGGGTCAAAAACGTGTTTTTCAGCAGAAATAAACATGTTTCTGCAAGTTTGGTCAACCCCATGTAAGTTATGGGGCAGTAACAGGACACATTTCAAAACGTGTTTTTCAGCCCGAAATAAACGCGTTTTTTCAGACAACTGAATCCCCATGTAACAGCAAGGCTCACTAGAGCCCACACACTCAGCTCTTAACCCCAGTGTGCAGAAAGGGTCAAAACGTGTTTTTCAGCAGAAATAAACATGTTTCTGCAAGTTTGGTCAACCCCATGTAAGTTATGGGGCAGTAACAGGACACTTTTCAAAACGTGTTTTTCAGCCCGAAATAAACGC